>NW_019397403.1:0-71960 GCF_000591075.1 Eurytemora carolleeae
CCCAAATGCCTGGGTATCTGGGAAATTTCCCAAATGCCTGGGTATCTGGGAAATTTCCCAAATGCCTGGGTATCTGGGAAATTTCCCAAATGCCTAGGTTTTTGGGAAATTTCCTATTTAGAAAAAAATGTAAATGCTGTCGTGTCATGAAGTATATATAAGAAATAATTACCACAGTGATCCCAGAATTCTGGACACGGTTAAAACTTGCAAGACGAATAAACATATACTGATATAAACTATTCCCTCCTCCGCGAGAAATCTTGTGCCTGTGTAGTCAGTCTGTGAACAGTTCCTCAAACTAGTTCTTTCACAATACATTCTGTACAGATCTTCAGGGAGAACTCAGAAATACACAGGGGTGACAAGCAGACTTTCTACACGCAGCATGGCTCGCGTAACAGAAATATCAAAAGTTTACATTTTGATGGAAAGATACAGGGATTAGAAAATTGAAAATTGTGACAAGATCTCAGCCTCTTTACTTAAAAACACTGCTTAACAACCTTTATTTTTATATTGATTCGAACTTTAAGTTATTTTAAAAATGAAAATAAAAACATTCATTTCATAGAAGAGCATGGCTGCATGGATTATACAAGGTCTTCTTCTAATTCATGATACGCTGCAGTAGTAAGCTTGTTTGACTGCTATGTTGCATCATGCATTACCATTTGCAAGGTTATTTCTGTATAATAAGAAAAACTGAATAACTCTCAATTCCTGATAGTTCAAGAGAATTACGATTTCTTACGAAAAGACAGAACTCTCAACTTATGATAGTTCAAGAGTTACGAAAAGACAGAACTCTCAACTTATGATAGTTCAAGAGTTACGAACAGAAAGAACTCTCTATTAAAGATAGTTTAAGAGTTACGAACAGAAAGAACTCTCTATTCAAGATAGTTTAAGAGTTACGAACAGAAAGAACTCTCTATTCAACTTATGATAGTTCAAGAGTTACGAACAGAAAGAACTCTCTATTCAAGATAGTTTAAGAGTTACGAACAGAAAGAACTCTCTATTCAAGATAGTTTAAGAGTTACGAACAGAAAGAACTCTCTATTCATGACAGTTCAAGAGTTACGAGTAGGGCAAGTATGGACAATTAACAAACTTCACGTAAAACATCTAAGATACAATACAAACTCCGAAAAGAACACTTTCTAGAACTCTGAAAAAACATTTTTTTCTTTTATTCTTCTGTGACGCCTTTGCTGATGGAGGGGAGACCTAACACCGCTGCTAGTACACTGTAGGAAAGGAACAAAGGAATGGAGTCTTAATCATTAATAATTGTTTTATTCTTTTGTTGCAACCCAATGTTGTAGACCTTAGATATTTCAAACTATGAATTCTGTTAGATCAAATATTTAAGATTTACACGATCAGGTTGAAAAGACATATATAGGGATTATAAAATTAAAGATTTACACGATCAGTGGCCGAATTTAAAGAATTTAAGCCGCGGTTTAAATATGGTTGGTTCCACTTATCATTGTATCTAATGTTTCAAGTTTTAAATCGGGTTTTGGCGGATTTAAACCGCGGCTCAAATTCTTTAAATTCCATCTCAGGTTGAAAAGACATAGGGATTATAAAATTTAAGTTTTACACGATCAGGTTGAAAAGATATAGGGATTATAAAATTTAAGTTTGTGGCAAAAACTCAGTTCCTTCAAAATGTGTCTCTTGTAAGAAGTTTCTTCTTTTATTTAGTTTTTATTTAGTTCTTTTAAAAATAAATTTTTTCTTTTATGAAAGAATGAATTTATATTCTGGAAAATAGAAAAGACTCGATAATTGAATAAGAAAAGTTCAAAATAAATTAGCCAGAGGTAAAAACTTTTTCTATTCCTTGGATCAAGTTATCCATTAAGTCTTTTATCGTCAAAAAGTAAGATTAAAGGAATTGAGTCTTTGCCACAAACTCTGATTTTCTAATCCCTATTTCTTCACAATCCAACGTCGTAAACCTTAGATATTTCAAACTATGAATTATGTTGGATCAAAGAATCTAAGTTTGAAATACCAAAGGTCTACACTATTAGGTTGCACAGATATTGGGATTAGAAAATTAGAGTTTGTGGCAAAGACTCAATTCCTTTATTCCTCTTTGATATATAAATTAAACGATTAAGAGCTCATACAAGTATATAAAAAATGGAAATATATATATATATTACAAATGTAAACATTCGAATGGCAATAAAGTTCAAAGGTAACTACTAAGTACTATAATTATATAATATTGTAATTAAGCATTTAATAGCTAAACATTTTTCTTCTTTAGTTAAAGGTTTTGCACGCACTAAAAGAAATTTGATATACTAGCTAAAGGGCACGGGGGCAATGCCAGTGGAGAAAAATTAAAAAAAAAAATTTGAGAAAAAATCGAGTGTCCGCAAAAAAACGTTAGCCCATTCATTCCAGCCGTTTTGCCGGCCAGAGGGAACATGTATCAGTGTCTTGTTTTATTATACAGATTAGCCTGGAAGTCCAGCGTTGCCAGGAAATCTAGAACTTTCTCTACAAAAGTCCAAAAAGAATGTTAAAACGTTGCTCAATATTCTCGTATTTTACCAATCAAAGTTTAATGAAAGCTCATAAGTTATGATCTATCGGACTTGCGCTTAAACAAACAGAGACCGAATTTCATGAATTTGAGCCGCGTCTCAAATCCACCAAAAACTGGTTTCAGTTGAGCACCTGCTTAAATATTGAAAATCTTGAATACAATTTGAAGTGGAACCCACCCTAGTTGAGCTGCGTCTCAAATTTAAGCCACGGCTCAAATTCTTTAAATTCGGTCTCAGAGAAATTATTTAAAGAAAATAAAGTTGATGAATATTTCACTTCCCTTTCAATTACTTGAAAGTTGAATATTTTCAATTTAAAGGGAGTGTCTGGCTAATCATGGTAGATGAGCTAAGAGTGCAGTATTGTAGAGAATTTTTATAAATAATTTAAGACCTATAAGACATTACAGTACATTTTATAATTACTAAGTAAAAGCGCAAATTCGATCTTTCAAATTAAATTACCATTTTGGAGGCCTGCTTTTACAAATCTATAATTTAATGAATTCCAATTGTTCTTTTTTTTTTTCGTCAAGCTTTTAAAAAAAGTTTTTTTTCTCCGAAACTTGGAACAATGAATGGAGCAAACTTTGAATACTTAGGAAACACAAAAGTATTTGCAGAAGTAATTTATAGAACCAATTAAAGTATTGACATAAGTGTAAAGTGCTTTTTGGCATTGTATGCATTGAAACAACCATTTTATCTTTTCTTAAAGGGACTGTTGAAGAAATTTCAAATGACCCACGTCAAAGGGACGATTCACAACAATACTCTTCAATCTTTCCATTAGCAACATTTATAAGCCTTGTTGTTCTTTTTAAAAATTAATAATTTTTAGTTGTGTGTTCTCTTTTTGAAAAGAGGAGAAAAGCAAGGAAATTGTCAGATTTCAGATTTCAGATAGAAAATCTAAATTTTTCTCATAGTCCAATGTGCAGGGTAAAGTTATTAAGTTGGGTCTTTTAAAATTACGTTGGGGGTTCTTTTAAACATGAACAAGTATAAGTTGTTCCTTTTGGTCTTTAAAGATCAATTTCAGATTAGATTTAAAAGTTTTCTTCTGAGGGGACAGGATTCAAAATGAAATTAATTTAGTGAAACTTGGTTCTAAGACGGGGGGGGGGGGGGGGGGTTATTACTTAGAAAGGGAAAAGCTTTAATTTAGGGATTTTTGTAAGTGAGAGGGGCGCGAAGATGTAAACACTCAACTGCAAACTATATAGTTCGAGAAGTTAAAATTATTGGTCCAACGTTGTGACCCCGTAACTCCTCTTGTGTTGTTTTTTTTTCTATGCACAAGTATTAGAAAAACAAAGGAATTGAGTTTTTTTCCACAAAATCTGTTGTAAGTATTGGTTTCTCTTATAACAAGCCAGATGTAAATCCTAGGCAGTTTCGAGATCCATCAATTGGAAATATTTCACTCTAGATTCCTGTACCCTTGTTTTAGTATCAATCCCTTTAATAACCTTTCTGTCCATGTCTCTCAGAGTGTAAATCAATTGAGATTAATCAGTTTCATGGTTTATTTATTAAATACCTGTGCGTTTATTCAGGTTTAATAAGTTCCTTCAGATATTCAGCTGCTACAGTTCAGTATCTATCTAGGCAGCTTCTCCGACTCGATATCTGGTTCAGCTGCTCCAGTTCAGTATCTATCTAGGCAGCTTCTTCGACTCTATATCTTGTTTAGCTGCTCCAGTTCAGTATCTATCTAGGCAGCTTCCTCAACTCTATATCTTGTTCAGCTGCTCCAGTTCAGTATCTATCTAGGCAGCTTCCTAAACTCTATATCTTGTTCAGCTGCTCCATTTCAGTATCTATCTAGGCAGCTTATCCGACTCAATATCTCGTTTAGCTGCTCCAATTCAGTATCTCTTACAATGTAATCTTATCTGCTTCTCTAGCTGCTTCCAAAGTCTCCGTTAACTTAGCTGCTCTTACCATAAGGGATGCTTCAACTACATTCTCAGCTGCTTCCCGTATTACCAGAGCTGCTCCTAGAGTTTCTGCTTTGTTTTCGTCATTGATGTCATTGTGGGACCAACAAAGCTAAGGCTCAGACGTCTATCCTGTATAAGATCCTGGAGTGTACTGATCAATCTCCAGGTTTTGAAACAAAGAGAGCAGGATTATCTACAGAAGTAACTCTGTTCTTAATCACTACAACTCAAATGTTCAAACCTTTGATATTTCAAGCTATTTGATAGGTCTAAATCATCGGGTTGCAAAGATATTAGGATAAAAAATATGCCAAAAGCTCATTTTAATTATCCCGTTTTGTATAAAAAATTTAGTTTTTTTTATTTCCTCCGATAGAGCTTCTATAAAAGGAGTACTAGGGATCTAGAGCGTCGGGAATCTCGCCGGTCGCGGGCTGTAACTCAAAGATTTAATTCTTTGGTGCAATTTATCATGACTCCCATTAAATACTTATTATTACAATTGGTGCCATCTGGTCTTTTGAAAAACAAAGTATAAAAATATAAAAGTGTATTTTCAAGTTTTGAAAATAATGGGAAAAAGAAACGATAAAAGTATAAACACATTTTACAAATGAATGGATTTTTACATAAAATAGTTTCTACTGCCCACCATCCATAGGGATACAAACATAATGCAATAAATAGGGAATACGCATAGAAAAGTAAAAAAACCAGGAAGATTATATTAGGGTTAGAAGTAGGAAGATAAGTGTTAGAAGTAGGAAGATTGGGGTTAGAAGGTGAGGATTGGAAGATGAGGGTTGGAAGTAGGAAGATGAGGACTGGAAAATGGAAGATCAGGGTTGGAAGTAGGAATTTATAGGTTAGAAGCAGTGTTGGAAGTTTGGGGTTAGAAGATGAGGATTGGAAGATGAGGGTTAGAAGTAGGAAGAGTAGTATTAAAAGTAGGAAAATCAGGGTTGGAAGTTGGAAGATCAGGATTGGAAGCAGTAAGATCAGGGTTGGAAGCAGTAAGATCAGGGTTGGAAGCAGGAAGATCAGGTCTGGAAGCAGTAAGATCAGGGTTGGAAGCAGTAAGATCAGGGTTGGAAGCAGTAAGATCAGGGTTGGAAGCAGTAAGATCAGGGTTGGAAGCAGTAAGATCAGGGTTGGAAGCAGTAAGATCAGGGTTGGAAGCAGCAAGATCAGGGTTGGAAGCAGCAAGATCAGGATTGGAAGCAGTAAGATCAGGGTTGGAAGCAGTAAGATCAGGGTTGGAAGCAGTAAGATCAGGGTTGGAAGCAGTAGATCAGGGTTGGAAGCAGTAAGATCGGGGTTGGAAGCAGGAAGATCAGGGTTGGAAGCAGGAAGATAAGGGTTGGAAGTTGGAAGATGAGGAGGTGGGAGGATGGATTTAAAATGAGGATTGGAAGTAAGAAGATCAGGGTTGGAAGTAGGAAGATGAGGATTGGAAGTAGGAAGATGAGGACTGCTAGTAGGAAGATGAGGGTTGGAAGAAGGAAGATGAGGGTTGGAAGTTGGAAGATGAGGAGATGGGAAGTTGTATTGAAAATGATGATTGGAAGTAGGAAGATAAGGGTTGGAAGTTGGAAGATGAGGAGGTGAATAGATGGATTTAAAATGAGGATTGGAAGTAGGAAGATCAAGGTTGGAAGTAGGAAGATGAGGATTGGAAGTAGGAATATGAGGACTGCTAGTAGGAAGATGAGGGTTGGAAGAAGGAAGATGAGGGTTGGAAGTTGGAAGATGAGGAGATGGGAAGTTGTATTGAAAATGAGGATTGGAAGTAGGAAAATCAAGGTTGGAAGTAGGAAAATGAGGATTGGAAGTAGGAAGATGAAGGTTAGAAGTTGGTAAATCAGGGTTGGAAGTAGGAAGATGAAGGTTAGAAGTTGGTAAATCAGGGTTGGAAGTATGAAGNTGGAAGTAGGAAGATGAGGGTTGGAAGTTGGAAGATGAGGAGATGGGAATTTGTATTGAAAATGAGGATTGGAAGTAGGAAAATCAAGGTTGGAAGTAGGAAAATGAGGATTGGAAGTAGGAAGATGAAGGTTAGAAGTTGGTAAATCAGGGTTGGAAGTAGGAAGATGAAGGTTAGAAGTTGGTAAATCAGGGTTGGAAGTAGGAAGATGAAGGTTAGAAGTTGGTAAATCAGGGTTGGAAGTATTGTAATATCATATTTTCTGAACAATCTGTATTCTCTTGACATTTTTTATATTTCTTAGATTTTCTATTCACGAATATTCCATATTTCAGAATTTTGTCGTTCTCTGCATTTTGGAAAATTTTGCATAATTCTCGGATATCATTTACTCCCTGTGTATTCTATGATCCGGGATATTTTATATTTTCTATAAGTATGGTTTGTTCAAGGGAACTATTTTCAATAGGTTGGTTTGTTCAAAGGATATATTTTCTATAGGTTGGTTTGTTCAAGGGATATATTTTCTATAAGTATGGTTTGTTCAAGGGAAATATTTTCTATAGGTTGGTTTGTTCAAGGGATATATTTTCTATAGGTATGGTTTGTTCAAGTGATATATTTTCTATAGGTTGGTTTGTACAAGGGATATATTTTCTATAGGTATGGTTTGTTCAAGGGATATATTTTCTATAGGTTGGTTTGTTCAAGGGATATATTTTCTATAGGTTGGTTTGTTCAAGGGATATATTTTCTATAGGTTTTGTTTGTTAAAGGGATATATTTTCTATAGGTATGGTTTGTTCAAGGGATATATTTTCTATAGGTATGGTTTGTTCAAGGGATATATCTTCCCAGATGTCCTCGACGACCCATTATTTAAAGTTTTTGTTACTTTTCTATTCAAACATAGTATTTAATCGGTTTCAGGTCAACGATAGAAAACACACATGAATTTGTTAATTTATGAAAGTATGGACTTAAAGGGACTGTAAGCGTAATTTCAAGTGATCTTCCATTTAGAGAGGGGCTTCCCCGGTTCACAACAGTACCCTTTAAACCTTTTAAACCTTTAAACCTGTAAACCATTAAACCTTTAAACCTTTAAACCTGTAAACCTTTAAACCTTTAAACCTGTAAACCTGTAAACCTGTAAACCTTTAAACCTTTAAACCTGTAAACATTTAAACCTTTAAACCTTTAAACCTTTAAACCTTTTAAACCTGTAAACCTTTAACCCTTTAAACCTGTAAACCTTTAAACCTTTAAACATTTAAACCTTTAAACCTGTAAACCTTTAAACCTTTTAACCTTTAAACCTATAAACATTTAAACCTTTAAACCTATAAACCTTTAAACCTATAAACATTTAAACCTTTAAATCTTTAAACCTATAAACCTTTAAACCTATAAGCATATAAACCTTATAACATTTAAACCTTTAAACCTTTAAACCTTTAAACATTTAAACCTTTGAACCTTTAACCCTTTTAACCTTTAACCCTTTCAACCTTTAAACCTATAAACATTTAAACCTTTAAAGTTTTAAATCTTTAAACCTATAAACATTTAAACCTTTAAACCTATAAACCTTTAAACCTATACACCTTTAAACCTATAAACATTTAAACCTTTAAATCTTTAAACCTATAAACCTTTAAACCTATAAACATTTAAACCTTTAAACCTTTAAACCTTTAAACCTTAAAACCTTCGACTGATCAAGAATTTTCCTTCAGAGACAGTTGCAATTGTTGAAAACTTTATTTTCAAGTATTTTTATTTTTAATATTTATTAATATTTATTTTTGCGAGTCGGCTGAAATATATAAATATTCAAATTCGAAATATTGAAGACTGCGTTAGAAACTGTATATTTTGTGGTTTCCAGGAATAAATGTGATATAATCTGTGTTGAGTTCACACAGTTCACTATATGTTACGACTTTTTGCAGAAACATTCAAGAGACGTATACAATACTTGGCTTCTCTTCTCTTTCAAAATTTAATTGTTGCTCAATCTTTCAGCATTTTCTCTTAGAAAAAAACAATAATAAGAATTTTTTGGGGGAATTTTTTGAAAATCAAAAGTTTTCGAAGGCAAATATTTGAAATTTTGAGCATCCATAAACCTTTCCTTAGGTCAGGAGATATTTTAGTTGGATCGGTTTAACAGGGTTGACGTTTATTGGATACAAACAAACTATATATATTTATATATAAATATAGAAGGGGGGTCGATTTTTACATTTTAAACTATTGTCACTTGGAATAGGAATACTACGAGTTCTATGTCCTCTATGTCGAAGGTTTTAAGGGTACCGTTGTGAATCAGGGATGTCCCTCTTTAAATGGAAGATCACTTCAACTTACGCTTACAGTCTCTTTATAATAATGTATAATTACACAGAAATGTTTTTAAAATAAGATTTTTATGTTTCTAGTATTTGAAAATTATTAAGTTAAGAACATTTTAAATGTAAATCTTGCCAACAACGACGGGGTTAACGATTTTTAGATCTTTCTTGAGTCCGAAACTTTTGAATGGAGTTTAATCCATTCAAAAAGCACGAATTCTGGATTCTCAATATTTGGATCCGTACGGATTAACCTGAGGGAGTTTTATTTTGTGCAATTACGCTTTATCACAATCAAAAGTTTCGACCTGGGGTCTTATCGTGTCTTAAATCACATTTTTATTGTTTAAAGGGACTTTAAGCGTAATTTCAAGTCACCCTCCAGGCAGAGAAGGTAATGCCAGATTTACAACAGTACCCTTTCAACCTTGGACTGTTTATCGAGCTAGTGAAGAGAGCTCCATAATAAAATATCCTTATACCAAATTCGAATACAAAAAATTGGAAAGAAAGCCATTATTTTCTACCAATTCTAGAAAGTGAATATTAACATTTTTTTAACTTATAACAGGTTGCAAACTCTGCACACAGGTTGCAAACAACGAGTTTAACAATTTAACGTGTTTTTGTAGATTAATGAGAACAAGTCCGACAACATTAAGTAGTCCAAGGTTTTCAGGGTGCCGTTGTGAATTAAGCATTGTCATCTTTGAATGGAGGGTCACTTGAAATTACGCTTACAATCCTTTAAAGTTGCCTAGCTGTAATAATGCTTAATTTATTATATTTCTAATGCAAAGTAAATGGGGTTTGTTTAGTTTAAAAGATCAGGCTGATAAGAATAAATTGAAATTTAAGGTATTAAAAACATTTTGTAACATTAAACTTAGAATTTATTAAATAAAAGAATTGTTTAAGCAAATTATAAAATATAGGTTTGTATAATTTGAATTATCAGAATATGAAAGTCTTAGCAAACAATGGAACGAATTAACTGGCACCAGGCCAGCGGGAATATTTTAATCTTAAGGGGACAGTACGCGGAATTTCAAGTGACCCCCAATGTAATGATAACAATGCATTATTAAAGGGACTGTAAAGGAAAAATTATATAGACTGAGCATCTCAGAAGTTGAACGATACCTTTAAGTTATCTATCTGATGTTCTTGTCTCGAGAAATTGACATAAAACAGTGTCAAAATTATACCTAAACATATATATGTAAGAATTACGTCCGTATCACGTGAGCAAAACTACCTCCATTGGCAGTCCAGTATTCTTGTCACGTGATACAGACGGAGACAAATGACAATAATACTTTACTGCCATTGGTTGGAGTTCTGGTGACATGTTCCGGACGCATAAATAATATTATCAATTATTATAAATTGTGATTGCTTATTTGTAATATCTCATGCTTTGTAGGTGAATAGAAATATGAATGAATGAATGAATATCTATAAAAATGAAAAATTATTAAATTCAAATAACAATAGGAGCAAACTTGAGTTTCTCAGGTTTCTCTGGGATATCGTCGTTTTCAGATTGGTTGCGTATTTGTTGAAAATGATCTGTTTAATACTACGGATCTTATACAAAATCTTACAAATATACGTTTTGGTATAATTTTGACATAGTTTTATATACATTTCTTGAGACAAAAACATCAAGTTAGAAATCTTATATATCTCTATCAACTCCTGAGATTCTCAGGCTCAGCCTTTCATTTATCCTTTACAGTCCCTTAAACAACGATTTGAAATCTTTGTACGTTCAATAATGTGGAAGATATTGTCGTTTTTCTAAGTTTCAAAGTATTTGATTCTGATCATTTCATTATGTTTTTCCTGCAGTATAAATGCGCAAGTCACTTTATGTAAAGAAAGCACAATTTAGAATAATCAGTTTTTAAAATTATAAACATCGAAATCAAATTCACACTTGATCAGTAAAGTCAAGTCAGTTGTGAACCGGGNTCCCACGAAATCCATAGTGTTCAAGCTTGCTCAGTAGAATGTCAACATCACAGGTATCAAAAGCTTTAGTTAAATCTATAAAAATTCCCAGAGTATATTCGGATACAGGTTTATTTAGTGCGTTGTATATTTTATCTAAGAAATGAATTAAGGGTTGAGTAGTTTTGTGCTTTGCTCTGAAGCCGTCCTGATGTTCATAAAGTAGTTTAAATTTATTCAAACCAAAATTGAAAATAATCAGTTTTCAAAATTATAAACATTGATATTATAAGGGTACCGTTGTGTATAGGGTGCCATCTTTGTTGGAGGATCACTAGAAATTAAAGGGAGTGTTCTCAAGTTTGAAAGAGGGAATCGGAACTCATGATAAAATTTTCCTGTTGTTAATATATAATATATATAATATATACAATATGTAATACAACGTGGTTCCATATTTGTCCATTATAAGCAACTTTATTTAATTTCTCAATTGTTGTCGTATATAACGTTTAAATGGTATATTTGAAGGCTGCAGTGTATGTTATATCCTCCCCTTGTTCTGTGTAGATTTATTCTTGGTTCCGTTAGGAAAGGTTTGGACCTTTATTTTCAAAAGTTTTTAATGGTTGATAATTCTTAACGGCTTTAGGAAAAGTTCTGTAAGTTTTTACCAAAATTGGGCGAGAAGAAATTGTTAACCCCTTGTAAATTGACACAAAACGTAAAAAGTTGGCTACTAAATGAGATAATTGTTTATCACTCTTAAGTTAATATGTGAACATAACATTTTGTGTAATATAGATACCTCCAGGTGGGCCCACGGCCCCCCATATTATTTTTACCTTAGAGTTGAGATAATGGAGTGTGCAGATACATTTCTCCATTCCAACTTTTCAAGGCCTGTTCATTAAAAAATCTTTAATGGTAAGGGTAAGAATTTTTAAAAAAATAAAAAAGTACGTCGGATAAAGGTTAAAAAATAAATATTTAAACTTTAGACAAATATTAATGAAAAGAATTTNCCCCCAATCGTGTTATGGTTAAAATCTCAGGATTTTCTGAATAATAAAGTTAGCTTGTGTTGTCCTTGATGTAATGTACGATTGAAGGAATGATTTTGTTCTTTTTATCCTTTATATTCATAATATTATAGGAGGATGAATAGAAATAGTAAAATATTAAAGTTGTTTATCTTTATGTTCTACTTGAGACCAATCCTCTTGTAAAAACATTGTAAATCTAAATAGAAACTCACTTTGAAGTACACTCCTTTGCAGTACACTTATTTGCAGTACAGTTCTTTGCATGCCACTTCTTCGTTGTACACTTCTTTGTAGTACTTGCAGTACGCTACTTTGCGGTACACTACTTTACAGTATACTACTTTTCAGTACACTACTTTGCGGTACACTCCTTTTCAGAACACTTCTTTGCGGTACACTCCTTTTCAGTACACTTTATTGCAGTACAAAAATTTGCAGTTCACTACTTTGCAGTACAATACTTTGCAGTTCACTACTTTGCAGTACAATACTGTGCAGTACACTCCTTTGAAGTTTACTCTTTGATGTTCCTCCTTTGCTGATTACTGAGCGAACAAGGAACGATACCAAACTCAATGTTTCTAGATAGACAAAAGTAAAATATGGCATAAGAAGAAAAATTAATCAATTAAATAAAAAAAACATTTATTGAAATTTCTGACTTTGGTTGCGTGTTTATCATGAATCTGATAATGAACATAAAATAAATCAATATATGTTTGAATATTCTAAGCTGGTAACCGCTAAAAAAGTTCTAATATTTCCGACTAAAAAAGTGTTGGGGCAAAAAAGTCCTTTTGTTAAAAAGTCTCCGGAAATAAAGTCCGACCGGTTCTAGCACTTTTTTCTGGCTCCTGTATGAATTTATACAATTATGTCCCCGGAAAAAAGTCCTATTATAGTAGAAAATGCATGGGAATGAAGGATGTTTACAACCATGCAAAAAAGGGGCAATTGATACTAAAGACACAAGGATGGCTATGTTCAAAAAACAGATGTATAAAAAAGTCTTTTTTTATGAAAATGACTTGACCTCATTTTCAGAAGATTTTTTGACGTTTTTTCTTGGTTTTTTTTCTCCAGATATATTTTCTGCAGGTCTTATTTTCCTGTGATATTATTTCCTGAGACTTTATTGGCAATAACATTTTTTCCTAGGACTTGAGCAAATTCGGACTTTTTTCCAAAGTTTTTATATATTTCCAGGTTTTTTCCCCAGAAACTCTTTTTCTTACATAGATTCTGTAAACTATAAGGCCCAGCTGTATCTGAGAAAAATATTCAAATCATTCTAATATCTTTCTAGTAAAATATTGCTAACACTGCGACAAATTTTCCAACGGGCGTTCTGAATGAAGGAAGAGGGGGGGAGATATAAAGAAAGATAAATATAAACTTAAGATATGGAGGAACGAAGAATGGTTAAATAATATAAAAAGAAGTAGTTGAACGAAATGTGAATGGAAGATAGAACGTTGAGAAACAGACGACAAAGATATAAAACAGATTAAGGACGGAGTTAGAAAGAAGATTGAACAGAAGTAGAACAGAGGTAGAACAGAGGTAGAACAGAGGTAGAACAGAGGTAAAACAGAGTTAGAACAGAGGTAGAACAGAGGTAAAACAGAGGTAGAACAGAGGTAGAACAGAGGTAGAACAGAGGTAGAACAGAGGTAGAACGGAAGAAGAACAGAGGTAGAACAGAGGTAGAACAGAGACAGAGGTAGAACGGAGGTAGAACGGAAGAAGAACAGAGGTAGAACAGCGGTAGAACAGAGGTAGAACAGAGGTAGAACAGAGGTAGAACGGAAGAAGAACAGAGGTAGAACAGAGGTAGAACAGAGGTAGAACAGAGGTAGAACGGAGGTAGAACGGAAGAAGAACAGAGGTAGAACAGCGGTAGAACAGAGGTAGAACAGAGGTAGAACGGCGGTAGAACGGAAGAAGAATAGAGGTAGAACAGAGGTAGAACAGAGGTAGAACGGCGGTAGAACAGAAGAAGAATGGAGATAGAACAGAGGTAGAATAGAGGTAGAACAGAGGTAAGACAGAGGTAGAAAAAAGGTTGAACAGAGGTAGAACGGCGGTAGAACTGAAGAAGAACAGAGGTAGAACAGAGGTAGGACGGAGGTAGAACGGAAGAAGAACAGAGGTTGAACAGCGGTAAAACAGAGGTAGAACAGAGGTAGAACGGCGGTAGAACGGAAGAAGAACAGAGGTAGAACAGCGGTAGAACAGAGGTAGAACGGCGGTAGAACGGAAGAAGAACGGAGGTAGAACAGAGGTAGAACAGAGGTAGAACTAGAACAGAGGTAGAACGGAAGAATAACAGAGTTAGAACAGAGGTAGAACAGAGGTAGAACGGAAGAAGAACGGAGGTAGAACAGAGGTAGAACGGAAGAAGAACAGAAGAAGAATGAAGTTACAACGGAAGTAGAACGTAGGTTGAACGAAGGCAGAACGGAGTTAGGACGAAGGTAGAACGGAGCTAAGAGACGATGAATAATGGAGGAAGAACACAGTTTGGATGGAGGTAAAATCGAGTTAGGATGGAGGTATAAGAGAGTTAGGACGAAGGTAGAACGGAGGAAGAACAAAGTTAGGATGTAGGTATAAGAACGGGACTAGAATGGAAGTAGAACAAAGGTAAAACACAGGTATAATAGAGGTTCAACAAAGGTAGAACGAAAGAAGATCGACGTTAGCACAGAAGTAGGTATAAATCGTTGGTAAAACGGAGGCGAAACGGAGTTTGGACGGAGGTAGAGCGGAGTTAGGACGGAGGTAGAGCAGAGTTAGGACGGAGGTAGAACGGAGTTAGCATGGGAGGTAAGACGGAGTTAAGGCAGAGGTAAAACGGAGTTAGGACGGAGGTACAACGGAGTTAGGACGGAGGTAGAACGGAGTTAGGACGGAGGTAGAACGAAGTTAGGACGGAGGTAGAACGGAGTTAGGACGGAGGTAGAACGAAGTTAGGACGAAGGTTGAACGGAGTTAGGACGGAGGTAGAACGGAGTTAGCATGGGAGGTAAAACGGAGAACGGAGAAATAATAAAATGTTTTCTCTCATTAAATGTATAGTATGAGGGTGTGTCCGTTTCGTGAAGCAATAAATTAGGTTTGTTTCTACTCATATATTTAATAAATGCTATTATGGAGAAACATGAATATTAATAAGATTTCCAAAAATTAAATTAAATGAAAAAAAGAAAATAGAAAAATCAGCCTTTTTTTGTTTTCTTGGTTTTTGTTTAATCTTTATTTTATTGTCTTTAAACTCTTAACCCTATCCCGGGCTATTTTTGTCTAATATAGATGGGGGAAGGGGGGGGAGTGTTTTCCACCCCTACCCCCTATAAAGGAATTGAGTCTTTGCCACAAACTCTGATTTTATAATCACTATATCTTTGGAACCAAATGTTGTAGACCTTAGATATTTCAAACTATGAATTCTTTTAATTTAAATAATCTGAGTTTGAAATATCGGAGTCAAGAGATATTGGGGTTTAAACATTTGACTTTGTTCCAAAGGCTCAATTTCTTTGCCCTTAGAGTTGATATAGGGAAGTGTGATGAGCGGGGGAAGGCAGGCGGCCATGAGCCACCACTATTTCCCCTTCCGGGCCACATATTAGCTTTTTTCTCTTCCGGCAGCCATGAGCCACCACTATTTCCCCTTCCGGGCCACCACATTTGACTCTTCCGGGCATAACTACTTTTTTAAATGGTATATTTAGGGCCTTTAAAGTGTGATTTTTAACATAACATGTTATTGGTGTATTTTAAATTTGTTAACCTTATTTTGGTTTTTTGACATAGCATAAGTTGGAAGAATTTAAATTGTAATTTTTGGACTAAAAAAGCATGGTTCCCAGCAAGATATGTCACTATCTCTGTTAAAGTTAAACACTTTGAATTGACGAAATAAAGTTTTTGAATTTTCAAAAAATCTATCATCATATACAAAAGTTTTTTTTCCCAAAATATTTTTTGTGCTCCAAATTGAGAATTTTACTCAAATAAACTGTTATTTTTTCTCACGAGCAATTTTTATTTATATGCATGATACAAATTTAACATCCAATATGCCTCTGTTTATGTGATAAGTGAATTAACTTGGAAGGAAAGGCCAAAAACGGAAAATTATATCGCAAAAACAGTAAAAATAGCCATATTTTTATTTATTTATTTATTCTTTTTTTACTTTAAAAAGCTTATTTGATAACTAAACGGAGAATAATATAAGACTCAGTTAAATTAAATGGTATGTAAACCAATATCTAAAATCTTTATACATTATCCAACTCGAAAGAAACAAATTCTAAATCTGACGAAGCTGTAAGAATAATTTTATTAGGAATGTACAACATGGTGGGCTTAACCATTTAAAAAACCTTAACAAGATTATGTTTAAGCTTAAGATCAAGTGAATTTAATGGTTCTGTCAATATTCCAGAAAGCTAGAACTTTCGATCACTCCTATTAAACATAATTTTTCAGCCTTCTTTCTTAAATACTTTTTTGCCGGCATAAATGTTTTGAATAAAAAGTATTTAACAAAAAAATCCGTAACTTTAAAGATAGTCAAAATATAAACCAAAACGAGAATGATTTCAAATTGAAGAAACCGAATGCCTCTAACTCTGGTTAGTCAGGGGTGAGATATATAGTGGCCGTGGGCTGTCATCACCCCCCCCCCCCTCCGAACACCCCATCTATACGCCCTTGATATGAAAAAAATATGAAATGTTCCTTTAAGACAAATCCAATTCGGAAAATATGTTACAGTCTATAAAACAAAATATGCGTTGGTTGATCTAGCTTTCCATCCTTCTTTCAAAAAATACTTCCACAAATGACACAAGCCGTGGAGGGATAGTCTAGCTCTGTTGCAGAAATGTTGATTTTTCAAAAACTTTATAATTGTAAATTATTTAAACAAAATTCATATTTTACCTTGGTGTAAGCTCTTATGTTTCGGATAAGTATTGTTATGCCCATTGGATAATTTTTCAAGTTTACTGATGATCGTATAACTTCTTAATTTGCAGTTTTATACAACAAATCTTTCATGCTATGGTATAGAAAAACTGTCTACTGTTTACATACCCCAGATCTGTGTACACAGATGCCGCAACTCTCATTTATCCGATGTACTGTATGTCACTACATGATCTATACCTAACACCGATTCCCTTCTGTCCCTGATCTCTGTCCTTAATGCAAAGACGACGGATTACATCCCTTAAAGAAAACATTTTTGGTAAAATTTGTTCACAACTATGATGTTGAAAAAGTGAAGAAGTTTTAGCGTTCCAAAGTAAGCTGTTTTTGAGTTATTTTAAAAAATCCATAGGAGGATGGAAAAATCGTGATTAGGTTTAAACTCCTTCTTTTTTTCGTAATTTCCTTTAAATGCTACCCGGCCGTTTTAGAAATTATCGAGAATAAAAATATTTTAATTGTGTGATGTTTTTAATCCTGGCTAAAACACCCACCACTGGGGTCATCTGAAGTCGCACAAATATGTAATTCCGTTCGGTTCAGCCGTTTTAACGTCTAGATACAGACAATCTAACAAACAGACACATCTATATAATAATAATATATATATATACATCCTTACATATACATACATACAGCAATAACAAATCTTAATAAACAATAGAACATGTTCTAAACTTATCTCAAGGAGATATAAATACACATCCATATACAGAGTTACACAAAAAGAATGAGACTGTAAATACGACCTGGAACCATACAATAGGACGATTCCCAGGTTAAATTAAGTTTTCTGTGTCTTGTTATTTTTAAATGATTGGAAAAATAAAGAAAAAAAATTAAAAGTTGCATGGAGGGAATCATCTTAATCTATTTAATTGAAATGTTTTGGTATCATTATTAACACTAGGTGGAAAAAATAATCAAAACAGGCAAGAGCTATTTTCCACCTAATTGCTTTATACTTGTACTATTAATATAATCATCAATTTGTAATTGTAAACTCGTTCTGTACACAGAAATAAACTTTATCTTATCTTATCATACATATAAGATAACAGACAGTACAAATTCCGTCCAATCGTCTCTGAAGTCTCATCCTTTGTGGGCAACCCTGTAGATATATTAGATTAGGAACAATATAAAGATGTCTGTTTTTGTTTGAGTTTTTAATTCTTTAATCACCAAACATATCATCAAACACAGTTTACCTAAAATATTTGATATGAAACCAGAAACTGTTAAGGCTAAAAAATATCTTTCTTATCCTGCGGGAGAGAGAAATATGGCAATTTCCTACCAGGAAATTATATTCTAACTCCAAACCAAATCTTGATAATAAGAATTTCGAAGTTTTCAACAAGTGTACATTTCATGTATATTTATAGTTGATTAGAGTCTAGACTATATGTATACGATATTGATATATTTGCTTACAACATTAATCAGTCTTTAGCACTCAACTTTCCGTCATATCTACCGATCAGCCCAGGGGGGGAGGGGGGCTTTTTGATGCCAACCATTAAATTATTAGCGCTTTTGTTTCAAAAAGTATTTCAGATTTATGATATCAAAAAATAATAAAATTATAATTTTTGATCAGAAACTGATATGAATTCACAAAAATTTTACTCAATAAAAATGATAATTATAGTAAATGACACGAATAGAAATGTTCAGTATAGAAAATGGGATCCTTAAAATGGTTTAAAATAATTTGTTCAATACATTTTGATTTCTATACATGTCTTCTTTAATTTGTTAATCTTAAAAACGCCTCTCTTAAAATTTAAAACACGTCAAAAATATTTTTTTTGTTTGCCAAGTGAAGAACCAAATATTAGTTGTTTCATTTGGAAAAATCCCAGTAAAATATGAAAAATTCACAAAAGAAGAAGAAAGCTTGTTTTTCCAACTCTATAAAGTTTAGAGGTTTAATGCCTTTATATTATTGGTTTCAGATTTCTGAAATATTTAACGCTTTTGTCGATATCGGACACCATTGTTTGCAATACCAAAATAATGGAATAATTTTAAGTAAACATTGAACTTCAAGTAAAGCGCTTTACATCCGAGGCATTCTGATCCTTGGGACAGATCTACATTTCTTTTCTTTCTTTATAAAAAGAGGATGTTAATGTTTCTGTGTTGAAAATAATCAAGTTTAACCCTAACCAAACTAAGTTTGTTTATATTTGTCTTTACAAATTCAGAAAACAGGGTTAGGGAGCAAAAAATTGTAAATTCAAAATTCCAGGGGCTTGTTTTCATGATTATTTAGTGTAGAACTAGAATCCACGTTCAGCCGTAGTACATTTGAATTTCCAGGCCGGGTCAACCTTTCCGGTCCCAGTTTGTACTGTATCTAGCTCAATGGTTAGTGACGGTGCAACAAGGTTGACGCGGTCAGACTTTATGCTTCATATAGGTTGAATTTAGTTTACTAAAAGGACAAATTTGCATGAATCAAATATAGCACCCACGAACTAACAAAAGAAAAAATGTAAGTAAAAGATAGAGAGCGAAAGGATAAAAAGGAAAGTTAAAATTTAAAAACAATTTATCGTGTCTTAAAGGGAGTGACTGGCTATGTAAGGTTGTTGAATTGAGTATGCAGTGTTGTGGAAAGCTTAATTCGGATTCATTTGAGACATATTAAACTTTTTAAAGATCTGTAAATCCTGAGTTTGAGCGCAAATTCGACGTTCAAAACTCCTATTTTGGGGGTGAAACGTTTTCAGAATCGGTTTTTTTAAATTACTAAAAAAAGACGACGAAAAATGAAGTAAAAATCATACAGTAATCTAATTCGAAGGTTGGGAACATATTTCTCTTAAAAAATTTCCCAATAAATCAATGCTAGAATCAATTATTTCGTTTTCATCACTATATTGAATTTCTTATTTTCTTTGAATTTATTCGCAAATTTCTTAAAATTTTTCAAACGTCGTCTTTTCAATAATAATTCAAGAAAATCTGCAGAAAATGTTTGTGAATAATAAGAACTAGAATAATGAGAAAATAGAAACTAATAATTGAACAAGATTACTTTTTTTCTATGATAAGATTAATTTTTATTTTCTCAACCGGTTCCGAAACAACTAATTAGTTTACTGGAGAGTTTTGTATGCATTTTTTGTCGTCGTTATTTAATAATTAAAAAGAAACTAATTCTGAAAACGTATCCACCCCCAAAGTAGGAGTTTTGAACGTCGAATTTGCGCTCAAACTCAGGATTTACAGATCTTTAAAAAGTTTAATATGTCTCAAATGAATCCAAAAGAAGTTTTCCACAACACTGCATACTCAGTTCAACTACCTTAAATAGCCGGTCACTCCTTATAAACAACAGAATACGACGAAAGAAAAGTTAAAGAGAAAACCAATGTCCCCTTCAGAAAAACAGCGTACCGCAAGTTTAGGACTAATTTCACCTTCAGAAAAACAGCGTACCGCAAGTTTCAGACAAATTTCTCCTTCAGAAAAACAGCGTACCGCAAGTTTCGGACAAATTTCCCCTTCAGAAAAACAGCGTACCGCAAGTTTAGGACTAATGTCTCCTTCAGAAAAACAGTGTACCGCAAGTTTCGGACAAATGTCTCCCTCAGAAAAACAGCGTACCGCAAATGTCGGACAAATGTCCCCTTCAGAAAAACCATGTACCGCAAGTTTCGGACAGATGTCCCCTTCAGAAAAACAGCGTACCACAAGTGTCAGAAAAATGTCCCCTTCAGAAAAACAGCGTACCACAAGTGTCGGACAGATGTCCCCTTCAGAAAAACAGCGTACCACAAGTATCGGACAAATTTCCTCTTCAAAAAAACAGCGTACCGCAAGTTTCCGACAAATGTCCCCTTCAGAAAAGAAAAACACCGTAGCGCAAGTGTCGGACAAATGTCCCCTTCAGAAAAACACCGTACCGCAAGTTTCAGACAAATGTCTCCTTCAGAAAAACAACATACCGCAAGTTTCGGACAAATGTACCCTTCAGAAAAACAGTGTGCCGCAAGTTTTGGACAAATGTCTCCCTCAGAAAAACAGCGTACCGCAAGTGTCGGGTAATTTTCTCAATAGCTTTATGATTGAATACATTGAAAACTTCTTCTGCATTAATCATATCCATTGATCTATTAATCATATCCACTGATCTGTAACATAAAATAATCATTTTTCAAACAAGAAAACTACAGGGTGTCCCACGAAACATGACCGTAGCCAGACGACTTGAAAGTCGTCTTTTAACTTTTAGTTTATTTGTGATATTTAGTCGTCACCCTGCTTTCATGTATGATTCTTGAAGCAAAAACATCAAAATTCACCTAATTCTGGCATTTCCAAAAAGTGGTCTGCCTTTTTTGTGGTTTCAATATTACCAGAGACATTAAGAATTTCTTTCAAATTTTAATGCTATTAAATAAAACCAAAATTGTCGAAATCTGAGCGAAATTCTTCATATCTCCGGTAATATTGAAAGCACAAAAAAGGCAGACCACATTTTGGAAATGCCAAGAATAGGGGCATTTTGTACTTACAAACTTTAGGATTACGAATAAATGCCGCAACTTATTTCAAAGATTTAAGACGACCTTTATTTGTCTTGCTATTGACATGTTTCGTGGGACACCATGTATCTAAGTGAAAAATATGTATTACATTAATTAAAAAAAAAATGGAAAGATAATTGGTGTCCTCAGCCTTTCTGAAAAGCCAATCGTGGATTTTTTAATTATCGACTCAATACCCAGTCAAAGTATCCTGGGTAGTGGCACTATTGTGAATCAGACAAACTACTCTGCACATAGATGATTTATTGAAACTATGTCTCAGTCTCTTAAAGATAAGAATGAAGTAGATAAAACCTAAAACTACCTATTTATGTGTGTTGTCTCATGTCCGCTCCATTGTCGTGGAATGACAAACTTTGAAAGTTTAGAAATTAAATTTAAATAAAGGTTGTGTCCAGACTATAAAATTTAGGTTGTGTCCAGACTATACAATAAAGGTTGTGTCCAGACTATACAATAAAGGTTGTGTCCAGACTATAGAATAAAGGTCGTGTCCAGACTACACAATAAAGGTTGTGTCCAGACTATACAATAAAGGTTGTGTCCAGACTATACAATAAAGGTTATGTCCAGACTATAGAATAAAGGTTGTGTCCAGACTATAAAATTAAGGTTGTGTCCAGACTATACAATAAAGGTTGTGTCCAGACTATAGAATAAAGGTTGTGTCCAGACTATACAATAAAGGTTGTGTCCAGACTATACAATAAAGGTNTGTGAAACTGGAAAACAACAAACTCTGCACATTAATTGGGTTTAAATGTTTTTTTTTGTAAAACACTTGATTTTAGCTTAAGTTTTTAGTAAGTAATTGGCAAAATTCTCATCGATTTTATGCATAAGAGCTTGCAACAACCTTTAATTAAGTTGCAGTGTTCCTAGATTAAATCGTGTATACGCCCCTAAAATTAGTATTATTAATTTAATTATAAAACTGCAAAGCTTTGTCAATTAAAGATTTTGCGTTTATTTGCGACAAATGCTTTTAAAATACTAATTTTAAATCATAAGCCATAAACAAGGGTTTCAGAAACAATCGGAATAAAAGCAAAAATGCAGGTTCCATTCCACACTGAACTCATGTACATTTGAATGTGAGCCGAACCGAATTTACGGTCCTAGTTTGCACTTCCCTTTCCGGTACACAAACTACATGATGGCAAACATACGGCAGGGGTCCATCTCGTCATGTACATGGAATCTGAGCTGAACAGACCTTAACGGTCCTAGTTTGTACTGCCCCCTTGGTACAACAACCAACTACATAATGGCAGACTTACGGCTGGGGTTAATCTAGTCATGTACATTTGAATCTGAGCTCAACCGACCTACCAACTAATATGTAATGGCAGACATGCGGCAGGGGGTCAATACATACAGTCATGTACATTTAAATTTGGATTCTGAGTTGACCCAACCTTTACAGTCTTAGTTTGTACTGCCCCGCCCGGTACACCAACCACAAAGGCAGACATATAACAGGGGTCAATATAGTTGACATGGTCTTTAGACTGCATCTGGATAAATTTATTCACAATAAAGTGGAAAGTTTGCATGGTTCTTTAAAGCAAACCTTTTTTTTAAAAGATACAACAATTAAAAAAAAACAGGGAAAGTCTGGTCTCAATGCTATTTTAAATTTTTCCTACTACGGTTCATTTATATTACTTCACTGTAATAGACCTGAATTATCTCGAATTATCTAATCCTTATATATTAAAAAAAATACCGTGGATATTCTAAACTTTGAAATCTGTCAGATTAAAATGCTAAAGTTTAAAGTTCATTGTAACGTTGCAAAGATATAGGCATTTAAAAAATGTAAGTTTATTGCGAGTAATAAGTTCCATTGCTAATGAAATACGCCTCAGCTGTGGATCATTTTACTTCTATCGATGTTATCTGTGGATATCTGAAGTACAGGTATTGGTATATTTATGTTGCAGATATTGAGTGAGTATAGTGTGGTGCAACCTTAAAATTCTTGTTTTTCTCTTTCTCCCTTTCAGAGTATCCGTGCCCACAGATTCTCCGAGTTCCCGGAGCCGGGACTGAGACGGGTTCAGCTCCGGAGCTTGGTTCTTCTCCGGACTCCGGAGTCTTATAATACCTCTATACGGAGCAAGGTTTATTAGACTGGAAAAGTTTGGTAAAAATCTAAAGTAAATTTATTAGATCATAAATGGACTAAACATAAATTGACCCTATATTAATAAAATATGTAAACAAAAACCTTGTTATGTGTCATCTAGTTGCTCCTCAGATAATTGAAAAAAGAATGTGTTTCTTTGTAACTAGCGACTACACACAATGGGTCAGGGGTAATATAGGATTCAGACAGCTAAGATTGATTGTCATAACACCTTTTTGATGTTACCCCACTAACTTTTAAAACATATGTCAAAAAAAGTTGAAAATATACAAATAGAATTTTTTTTTTATAAATTCGAGAACCTATAGTGTGGTCTTGAAAATTTCAAATATATTTCAATTTAGATAATAGTTTGCAATAAAATAGTTTAAATCGAATTTACAAAAGCTTAAATTGCATTCAAATTCTTTACAAAAGTTTTCTTTACGCTGCGAAGCTGGAAAAACCTCTAGATTTAAAAGTTGAAAATGAAATATTTATACAAAACGAAAAATGTTTACAATCTTGTATCCATACATTTAAAGAATGGAAAATAGAAAATATATTCAGTGAATGCCCTACTCCATAAGGGTTTCTCAAACCCATATCTTTCCAGGTACAACTCAGTTTCACTTTACAATCAATGTCAAAACCCGGACACAAAAACGTCAGCTATCGATGTTAGCACGGACACTAGCTTGTAAACTATAAAACAATGCCAATCCAACGGACACAATCTCGTCAGCTATCGATGTCAACACGGACACTAGCTTGTAAACTATCAATGCCAAACCAACGGACACAATCTCGTCAGCTATCAATGTCAACCGGACACTAGCTTGTAAACTATCAATGCCAAATCAATGGGCACAATCTCCTCGACTCGTTTGTTCAATAGAAGAACGATTGATTACTCTCTCATAGTAATCAAAGAGGAGTCTATTCCAACTAATGTGTATTTTGATATCTATGTTACAGATTAAGTTTATTATACGTATTTACAAGATTAGCACGGATATAAATAAGCGTAGTTAAGCCAGTTACAGACGTAGTTATAAGTTAATCACAATACAGGTTTTGACGCATTTACAGACTTAGATTATTAAGGTTAATTGCAGAATTTTCAAATTTTTTGTCGTTTTTTGTTGATATTTTGCCCCTTGGATCCGGATCTGGATCCGAATCCAGGAAGCCAAAATCTTGCGGATCCAACGGATCCGGATCTGGATCCTAAGCAGCTCAGAATCGTCATGTTTTGTGAGCTACTGGTCGTTTTTACAGTCTCACCCTTTGTAATCCTTAAATTATAAAAACGTAATTAAACTTACATTGCCACCTAATACTGGTTTCAATGTAAAAGCATTTATCGATATTTCTCTGGATTAGAGATCTAATCAGTGTTTACATAAACATTAAACAGGTCAAGGGTTTGTTTACATAAATACAATGTACATAGTTTATCATAATGTAAACAACCAACAATATTGATGGGAAATTGCCTGAAAATATTTAGTTTTCAAATATGAAAGAGCAGTAAATACTGAAAGGAATCTAATCTGCTATTTAAATGTTTTCCTTCAGATTTTGTCTAAGCTATAACTATGAAATTGATTATTCACTTTTGTAAAAAAACACAATATTTTTGAGGTGACGTAAGAATAAAAGTATGAAATGTGGATTAAAAAGTAGAGCAGTCCCTTTAAATAATACTTCCATTTCAACGTCTTACTCTAAAGGTATTTGTACTGTGTACGCCGTCTTTTCTGCGTATATATAGACAAGAACATTGATTTTATGAACGATATGATAAATATATAAGCAGCCGACCCTACTAAATAATGTAAATATTGACAAGCCATTCTCTAATATGTTTCACGGGTAAAAATAAATATTTTTTTATTTTTAAATTCAAGTCACCGAAATACCGACTAATTTAGGACCAGTGTCTGCTATTTGAAAACCTGTGCACTCAGAGAAAATAAATAAAGTTCATTTAAATACCATTCAAAAGTTTTTGCCTCTTCACAGCAAATACCAGATAATTACGTGTTGCCTTTTGGGGTTTTACCGGGAAAATCATTAATTCTAAATATATTTCATTTATTTGTTTAATGGGAATTGTTTTATTTAAAGCATAAGCGTAATTTCAAGTGACCCTCCCATGCACAGATAGTCCGATTCACACCGATACTCCTAAAAGCTTAGTCTGATAAGTTATGAATTATATATTAATTTTTATAATTTTGAAAACTAATTATTTTTAATTGTAGTTTCTACACAAAAGAAACTTGTGCAATTCTGCTGTAGAAATATAAACGAATCATATCAGAATGAAACATTTTTTATCAGAAAAAGGTTTAAGGTACAGTTTAGAATCGAGCATTGCAATCTGTGCATGAAGGGTCACTTGAAATTCCGTATACAGTCCCTTTAAAGGGAATAGTTTTACTAAAACATTTACACGATACCACCACATAAATCTATTTAGAAGGAGATGATTAATTTGGCGTACTGTTCCGTTTTGTAGTCTATAGTTTAAACATACAAGATTGTACAATTTGCTGTAGCTGTCTACAAAAAGAAATGCAACGAGTATTTTTAGCTGAATGACCTCTTTAAAGGGACTGTAAGCACAATACCAAATGACCCTCTATGCAAAGAGGTCAATGCAATGTTCTTCGAGTTCAGACTGTACACAGCGCACACCGAAATTGAAGCTGAATACAAGCGGGTTTCGACAAGTTTACACACACATATCTCTTTACTCAACGAACACAAAAAGGTTTTACAGGGTAGTGTTGCATAAATTGGGCATTGACCTCTTTGCATAGAAGGTCACTTAGAATAACACTGACAGTACTTTTAAGTGAAAATTGAGCATTCCGATAGTTGGTCTTAATCCCCCCTGGTTGGTCCTGTGTTTGGACATTTATTAGACTAAGAGACAATTAACAGAGACTTGATAGGAATTAAAGTTAATTAGTGCTGATTAGTTAATTGAGGAAGCAGTAAACAATAGATAATATTGGTGCCAGGGGGTACTTAGGTTTAGAATATAAATAAGTAATTTTATCAGACTGAATCAAGTAATGTTTAATTGTCAAGGGACCATATTTAATGAATGGCGAGAAGTAGTTGAACCGCAGAGAAGTAGTTGATCTGCGCAAACGTAGTTAAACTGGTTCTTGCTATTCATTAAATATGGTCCCACAAAAAAATGAAGCTAAAATTAAAGATATACAGCGTGAGTACACGGTGTCTCAATAAAAGTCTTAACAATAATAATGACAAAATACTGGTATTTTAAAAATGTAGTGTGTCTTTTTGTATATTTATTTTTGTGACATTTCAGCTTATACTTACATTTCTATTGTATATTTTTACTTACAGAAATAGTAAATTTTTACCACTATAAACCTTAATTTTAACAGCTAAGAAACGATGAACCTTTTTTGAACAAAATTATGCTTTTTTACGATCATATTGTAAACAGTTGAGACACGTGAAAAGGTATTAAATTTTGCATTAAATTTTCTATATTTTCGAAAAGTTTTGTTAAATAAAATAAAAAAGGAATTTGACCTGGTTAACATTGCATTTTGTGATTGGGAAGCAAAGTTTTGCTTTAATGTTTCTTTTCATAAAGAATTAATGTAAGTTGTAGAAGTTGTCTGGAGTCCACCACAAACTTATCATTAGCGCACTAAACCATACTTAGGTGTTAATTATACTAGTTAACGATAGGGCTGTTAATCTTTTCTGAAAACGATCGTTTTCAAAAACGATCGTTTCGTTATCGGAAAAAAACGATCGTTTATAAAAATGACCCAATCGTTTTGAACTTTAAAAAAAACTAATAACGATCGTTTTTATAAGTACGTTCAGCGATCGTTTTTAATACGATTGCTTAAAAAAACGATAGTTTTTGGAAGTACGATCGTTTCTGATTTTTTTTCATTGATAAATATGTTAACGATCGTTAACGAAGGGCCGTCGTTAACGATCGTTAACGAAACGACGAACTTCATAAAAACTGTTGTTTTTGAAAAAATCGATCGTTTTTGAAAAAGAAATTACATATGCAACTTTATCGAATGTCGTCTTATATGAATCAATAATAAGTACCGATGCCCTTTAGGGCGGTTTCAGCTATCTCCTCCTCTCTTCGTTAACGATCGTTGACAAAGGGTCGTCGTTAACGATCGTTGACGAAACACCGAGTTTTATAAAACAATCATTTTTCAAAACGATCGTTTTAAAAAAAACTAACTTTTTAAAAAAACGATCGTTTTCAGAAACGATCGTTTCGTTTTCGTTTTTTGTCGTCGTTTTCATAACGAAACGATCCTTTAAAAAAATTAAAACCTTAACATTCCCAATTACAGACATATTATTAAACATTGTCTACTCTAAGGTGTTAATTATACTAATTATAGACATGACATATTATATATTGTCTAAGATATTAATTTTACTCTACAGTGATAACGACAATAATAGGAAATAGGAAGACGACTTTTAAACTCAAGTCAGGACTTCAAATAGTTCAATTAACATTAGACATAGCAATTGCACAGTGTAAATAGACCCTTTTCACTTAAATTGTGCTTTGCTAAGTTACTAGTAAAAATATTTTTTTTATCATTAACATCAAAACGCTCAAGCATTGGCGCTATAATATCATCTGTCTATTCCATTGTTTTCTGGATATCACTGTAATTATAAACATATTAATAATTGTCTAATTATTATAGAAAATTCTAGATATTAAACATTGTCTGATGTGTCCATTATACGAATTAAAGACATATTAAAACTAAATTGTTAAGGTGTTAATATATAGGTTGATAAATTAGGTGTGCAATTTCACTGTGATGTGCAAATAACACTGTTTATATCTCATTTTCATAAAGTCTATGGAAAAATCGATTATATGTAATTATAAAATCTGTGGAAAAATCGATAATATGTAATTATAAAATAGAAAAACAAAAAAAATAGTTTTAATAAGGTTAAGAGATAATCCTCGTCAAACTCAAGTGACAACAAAACGTTTTGAATTTCAAATATTTAACCAAAAAGGAATTAAGTATTTGCCACAAACTTAAAATTTCTCATCCCTATATCTTTGCAACCTAATGATGTATAAGCCTTTGATATTTCAAACTTAGATTACTTGATCTAACAGAATTCGAAGTTTGAAATATCTAAGGCCTACGACATTGGGTTGCGAAGATGAAAGGGTTAGAAACCATAATTTGTGGCAAAAACTCATTTCCTTTGATTTTCTCAAACTTATAATCAAAACTAGAGGAGCTATGACGTCACAAAGTCGTACCAGTAGTGTCATATAAAGAAGTTACCACTAGCTCTATATATTTTTGCAATCTAATGTCTTAGACCTCAGATATTTAGATATTTCGAACTCTGAATTCTGTTGAATGTGTGAATTGTCAAAGGTTTACACCATCTGGTTGCAAAGATACAGGGATTTTAAAGTCTGAGTTTGTGGCAAAGACTCAATTCCTTTGACTTTCCCCCCTGTCTAGTTTGCAATGAATCCCAGTTGACTGTAAGAAAATAAATAGAAATGCAATTGTAATCTATGCATTTTGCCCAAATGGTAGTTTGTCCCTTATACTTCCAAATGCAATTGTTTTTTGCCTTTCATGGTGCAGTTTTGTACAGTGTACAATGCACTTAAGAGAAAATAATGTGAAGAGAAAAAGTAAAACTAAAAGGTCATTTTATATATTTAATATCAAATTATAAAGAAAAGAGCACGGAAAATTCTAATAAATCAAATCTAAGAATCTAAGCTTATAAATTTTCACAGATCTCATAATTACCATTTTACCTTTTTTATAAATTTTGTCTCAAATTTTGTTTGCAACACCAGCCTTGCTAGCTAATTACGACATTTTAACCCTAAAAAGGCTGGGCGGTATGAATCTATGTATAGCCTGGGCGGAGGGAAGAGGGCGCCCCCCCCCCCTAGAAAAAGGCCTTAACGAATAGGTATAGGGTTTAAATATATAGTTTTTAGATCTGTAGCTTTAGTCACATAAAAGTTATGGGCTATTTTAGATTTTTTTTATAGACTGGACTTTTTCCCGCCCTGTTGTACCTTTAAAAAAATTTTAAAAACAAACATATTTTTTACAAAAATCCTTTATATTACTATTCATTAAATTCACAAAATTTGTTGGTGATAGTGTCAAAAATTAAATGCTAGGACAAAAAAACTACAGCTAGGGAGGCGCCAAACGCCCCCCCCCCAGCCTGTTTAGGGTTAAAGTATAATATATAAAGGTTTGTAATAAACCATTCCCAAGCAAAATGATTTCACCGCAGCATGCAAGATTTTATAATTCTCAATCTACGGACAACATTTTTATTACTATTTTTCATGCAACTATTTTACAGAAAATTTTCTTTCTCAAGAATTAAGGAAAAGTGTAAAGTATTTTAGTCTCATGATTATTTTCAGAGAAATTACCGTAAATTCAAATGTATGCATTTAAAAACTTTTTTCTCCTCATTTAGTTTTTTTTACTAGAATTTCCTTAGAACACAAAGGAAAAATGAAAACCAGTCAGATTTCTGGGAAATTCAACATGCAAACGTTTGCCAAAAACTTTTAGCTGTGAACACAAATATATTCACTGTAGTTTCAGTAGAAGTTAATATTACCATTTACTGATAGCGCCGATTGAAGGATTCATAACTCTGATTGGATAATGAGATAGATAGAAAGATAGATGTTACCGCCATACTATTTCTATTGGTTCAGAATAGACACCAGTGATATAGCTGAACCCTGATTGGATCAGACGCTAATGGACTCGGCATACAGGAGTGATTAAACCACCTTGTTGAAAAAAATTTCGAGAAGGTTATTTCAAGTGACCCTCCATTTGTTGTGTACTTCTCAACGGCATTGTCCTGTAAACCTTTGACTGATCAAGGATGACGGAGTTATCATTATTTTTATTCGCTTGTAGTTGTAGATTACTTTGTAGTTCATAGATTAATAACAATACAGATAGAACACAAATGTCGTCTTTTCAAGATTTACGGGTTTTTCGTTCACAATAATCCTGAGGCAGAAGCCCAAATGAGTTACGCGCATGCTCTGTCGTTGTCGTAGTTCAACGCCTAAATGTTAAAAAGACGACATCTAAACCTAGTGTTCTATCTGTATTGTTAGTAATCTATGGTATAGTTGGACATGAACTATTTGGGATTTTCATTAAATCAGACATTGTCCTCTTTTCATGGAGAATTAAAATTTAGCCTCCACGCTAAATTAGTGGTTCTGGTGGTTAGTTAGTCTTAACCCATTTTCACCAGTTTAATGAAGATTTATCGTATTTGCTGTGTTTTAATACTTTTTGTTCTACTATACATTTTAAGCATTCAAATATGATTGATCTGTTACTGTTACGCGATTTCAAAAGATGTTAAAATAGAAAACAATTTATGACTAAAAATATGTTGACGGGTGCACTTCGTTGTAGTTTCACGTGCGGTGTTTCCAGTCTATCTGACATACTGCAGGGTGTTTAAAAAAAAATCACATTTTTTTCTCTCAGAGGCTTATTTTTTACCCGATCATAATGAAAATAGTATGCCAACTTGCCAAGGTCTCTATCAAGAAATATATAGACTCCTCTGCAGGAACCGCCAAATCTGATGCGTCAAATCTGTGTACTGTAGGGGGAGGAGATCAAAACGAAGAGTTCAGGGGCAACTCATCATTTTTGAGGGATAAGGCCCCAAGGCAAGGGGTGGAATAAGAATATATTGCTATTGTATTTTCCATATCGACAAGAAAGCCAAAAATCATATGTATTCGCTCTAACTTGATATATTAACTTGTTTTTGTTGGACTCAAATAGTTTATCAAGTACAATAGGTGGCAACAGAGAAATGAACCAATTATACACAACGTCACAAGTGTCAAATATAACAAGCAAAACGAAATTGTCTCACATTAGTTGACATGTTTTCCAAGATTAAATAAAAAAGTGTAAAAACAGAAACTAAAGGACACATAAAATTGCACTTATTTTACCGTAAGAAAAGCACTTTATTCTAAAATTATCACTATTATTGATAATTTTGTCGGACACAAAAACTGAATTGACACTTATGACGACAGAATACAACTGTACTGAGAGTGTACAAATTCTACGTTGCCATCTATTGTATTAGAATCTATTTGGTTGGACTGTAATATCACATCAAAGCTTTAGTCCTTTCCCTTCAACTTCTGTGGGGGCACTGCGTTTGTTTACATTCCTCCCACAGTGTACAGTACATAATATACGTATATCTGAGTGGGGCGTTCCTGTATATAGTTCCTTGGTCTCTATGATGAAAGGCCAATGTAAAAAATAATCGGATTTGGTCAACCCTGCTCTGAAAAAATGATCGGTGTCTCTTGGGGATGAAACTGATAAGCCTACGTGCAAAAAAAAACATGTGGCTAAAAATGACAAGAATATGTTTAAAGATATTTAATAAAATAAAACTCTGTAGCTTTGTATCTTTCAAGATTACAAGTTCAGGGTTGAAGTAATTTGACCCAACATCCTATTAGGAAGAAGTTTGAAAGAGCGAATAGAAAGGTACAAATAGATTATCAAGTACAAGAGATGGCAACAGAGAAATGGACCAATTATACACGTCATCACAACTGTCAAATTTAATAAGGAAAACGAAATTTTCTACATTAGTTGACATGGCTTTCAACTTTCCAAGATTAAATAAAAGATTATACATAGAAAATAAAGAATACATAAAATGCACTTTTTTAACTGTAAGATAAGCACTTTATTTTAAAATCATCACTATTATTAATTGTCGGACACTAAGACTGAGCTGAGACTTGTGACGTCAGAATACAGCTGTACTGATTCTACGTTGCCATCTATTGTACTTGATAATCTATTTGGAAAGAGCGAGTAGAAAGGTGTAAAGAGGATGTACACATAAGATCATAAGAAGTTATTTTGAATATTTATTTTGGCATCCGTCTCATTAATGTGTGTAACTATATCCAACCCAACATAACACAGTGTATGCTACACATATGCTCATCTTGTGATCATTCATAAGTTTTGACAAGGTTAGGAAAAGTGGGGTAGTGGTACCCTAACCCAGTTTTCTCTGCGTAATGTATTGATCTGCAGTACTCTAACTGAAAACAAAGTGGGGTAGTGGTACCCTAACCCAGTTTTCTCTGCATAATGCATTGATCTGGAGTACTCTAACCGAAAACAAAGTGGGGTAGTGGTACCCTAACCCAGTTTTCTCTGCGTAATGCATTGATCTGCAGTAGACTAACCGAAAACAAAGTGGGGTAGNGGAACCCTACCTGAGTAGGAACCCTACCTGAGTAGGAACCCTACCTAAGTAGGAATCTGCGTAATGCATTGATCTGCAGTACTCTAACAAAAAACAAAGTGGGGTAGTGGTACCCTAACCCAGTTTTCTCTGCGTAATGCATTGATCTGCAGTACTCTGACAGAAAACAAAGTGGGGTAGTGGTACCCAAACCCAGTTTTCTATGCGTAATGCATTGATTTGCAGTACTCTAACTGAAAACAAAGTGGGGTGGGGCCTGTAAGCGTAACATGAATAATTCTTCCCTAAAAGGCTTTGTATAATCAAATATGAATTAGATATCAATGTTTATAATTTTGAAAACAGATAATATATGTATATCATTCAAAACTAGCATTTTTAGGAAGAGAGGAAAAAAAGATAGCAAGGAACTGAGTTTTTGCCCCAAACTCAAACGTTCTACTCCCTAGATATGTGTAACCTGAGGGTTGATATTGAAAACTTTGATCCAATATAATAGAAATAGAAATAGAAATCCAATAGTTTGAAATTTCAAAGGTTTAAAATTCGGAGTTTGTGGTATGAACTCAGTTCCTTTCTTTAAACGAAAAGGGATTGGGACCGGGGGTAGGAAAGATAATACAAATTAGGTAGGACAATAAATTGTAAGGAGGGAAAATTTCTTCTTTTGACAGTAAGTATATACAGAATTTACATTCCGACCATGTAAGCCTAATCCTGTAAGCCTGGATTTATCTTCAAGCTAACACCAGGAAACTAAGGTATCGTTTTACAGTGGATAACTTTACATATCCACAAGGGATAACGGACTGGGGGTTTTATAGGGTTTTAAATCTTGAATATTTTCTTTTAATGGTAAAGATCCCATACACAACTGGATAGTACCATGAATGCAAGTAAAAAGACTGAGTGAATTCCGTACAGTCGTCTCTGAAGTCTCATTCTTTTATTCTTTTACCATTGATAGATTAGGAATTGCTTATTTCAGCAAGGAATATACAAGAAAATATCTTTACTTTGTTTACAAATAAAGTGTACTGCAGTACTGTACTGTGAGTATTGCACAGAACTTTGAATGTTATACTATACCAGTGCAGTGTACTGTGTAAGTACAACAGGTTTCGTAATAGAACAGATAGAATTTAATAAAAATATTTTCAGAAAACGTAAAGAAAAATGATTTTATGGATATTATCTAGCCTAGTCCTGGGGTGTACTGGTGGATCAGGTAAATTACAAATATTCTCAAATGAGTTTATTAATTTTTCAAACTTTCTTCGTCCTAAACATTTTGGGTTTTTCGTTCAAAAGACGAATAATCTCACACCAATCAATTCAAAATATAAAAAATGAAAAAAAATGTTAATTGAAGTTAGTTCAGGGTACGCTCTGTATTGGCGTACTATCTATATCTAACTGAACTCATTACCTAGAAACGAATACCTTGACAAACATTTTATTTTTCCCCAAAAAAGGGATATCTGAAAAAATTCCTTGCATGCATGAATTTTTCTGCAAATAATATGCAACCTCAGTTAAACCTTGGAAAGCAAAGCAAGGAATAAATTTCTAATATGCAATTTTAAACACAATTTGAATTGATTTAAAAAATTCTATTTTAGATGGAATTTTATAAAAAGTAAATGAAAAATGTATCAAAGAAGAATTGCACACTGTAAAATCTAATAAATTTTGGTTTCCACCCAATACCCTTACTTTATGTTATTACTTTATATAATTGAACCAGTCTTACTCAGTTTAACTACTCTTTACTTATTCACAAAAGAATTGAGTCACAAATTCTTATTTTCTAATCCCTATTTCTTTGCAACCCATTGTTATAGACCTTTGAGCTCTGTTAGATGAAACAATCTAAGTTTGATATATCAAAAGTTTGCAATATCAGTTTGCAAAGGTTGCAAAGGGATTGGGAAATTTGAGTTTGTGGCAAAAACTCACTTTTCCTTTACCTTTCATGTGTAGATATATTTATTTTTTTCTGAATTTTTTTTTTATTTATTTATATTTGATAATAAAAGACCATTTCCAGGGTTTGCTACAACCTTTTGTTACTTTATAAATATTTGATAATCCTTCTTTTCATTTTATATCTTTTGTTGCCTTCCCTTTGATGTATATATGTATACCCATTGACTGATCTATTATCAATAGACCTACTCTAGTTCTTTGCTAACAGAAGATAAAATTATCCTTTTATAATATTTTTTGTCAAAAAACAAGCTTATTTTATTTTATTTTAAAATCTTACATCTTTTCTACACAAGTTTTTTGTCTTTACACATCCTGAAGCGAGATCCAGAAAAGAGTGGAATAGGAATCTTTAACTGTATTTGATGGTGTTACAGCATTATTACTTTTACTTGTAGCCTTAAATCCCTTTTTAAGTGAATGGGTCTGTGTACACTGCACAATAGGTTTCCCATTTCACAGTTTTCTAGTTCTCACAATCATGAAAATAAATGTTCTCACACTTGGGTTTAAATAAAAACTAGAGTTAAGAGGTCAAAAAGTTAAACCCTTAATATCGTTTTTCTGGTGGTGAGGTTAGAGAATTGTTAGTTACTGATGCTACATACACTTTGTACAGTTTCAAGTATACTGCTCACTTAACCTACTTTATGTAGAGCTATAAAGAAAAGAAGTAACATTTGTATGACAAATCAAAGGGACTGTAAAATGAAAGGGGGTAGAGGATGAAACCTGAGAATCTCAGGCGTTGAACGATACATAAAAAACATCTATCTGATGTTCCTGTCTCGAGAAATTAATATAAAACTATCACATGACGGATACTGCACTGCCATTGGCTGAAGTTATGGTGACGTAATACGAACTATACGGACTAAATGAAATAATATTATCAATTATATCTTTTAAAAATGCAAAGTAAAAATTAAAAATTATAATAGGAGCAAACCTAAGATTCTTGAAGGCTCCTGTGGGATAAAATCGTTTCAGATTGGTTTCGTATTTGCTGAATATGATCTTATATGCACCGTTCAACGCCTGAGATTCTCAGGTTTCGTCATATACCCCCTTTTGATTTTTCCTTTACAGTCCAGCTTTAAGGTCGAAACTTATGAATAAGATGTTGCTCATTTCAAATGCTCAAACTCAAAGTCCACGACAGCAATTATAAAAATTTGAAGCGATAAAGTGTTTAACTTAATTCTGTTTAATGCAGCTGCCTCACATTTTCGCGTTCTCTCATTAATAATATAAAAAATAAGTTATTAAATCCGTACGACGCGACGTACAACAAAAGAAACGGATTTATGCTCTCTCAATGGATTAACAATTCAAAAGTTTATTTAAGCTGTTAGCTGTTTATTAAACAAGATTAAAGATTTGTTTTTGCTTCTCTTGTTAGCAATGGTAGCATATTTTTAAAAACTTTAAACTTAGTTTGTCTTGAATTTTTTTCCCTTCTTTTTAGTCGTGACAAAATCCTCCGTTTTTAGATTACAACGCTGATTACATTCTCCTACCTGAACATAGGCCTACCCCCTCTACACCTTCATTCCTCCCCGCCCACTCACCAAATATATCCGTCTCTGTGGGGGAGAGGGCGGTCCTCAACTGCAGAATCAACCACGCCACGATGAACACCGTATCCTGGGTGAGGGTGGGTGAAGGTGGGGCAGGACCTGGAAAGGCTGGTGGAGCACCTGAACTACTAGCTGTGGGTCGGTTCGTTTTCAGTCCTGATGGCAGGTTGTCAGTGGCTCAGGTTCAGCATACTCAGGACTATATGCTGATCATACAGGTTAATAAACTTAATTATTTATGTATATACAGAGCGTCCCATATCATATTTTATTATCTTTAATCTTTAACGCCAAAATAAACACTTATATATTAGCCTTATTCAAATTTTCAAAATGATTCAAACTTCTTAAATTTTTTGATTAGTTCCGAAAATCGTAACTTAGATCCATTGACAATCTAATATGATGGGACACTCTGCATATCAGTAAAACACCCTTCTTCCATGGTTCATGAGCTTGGTATTACAAGTTTATTATAGACGAATTTTGGTTCCTTTCTATCCCCCTAGATTCAAAAGTTCGGAGGGAGATTTTGAAGATTAATGAGCATATAACACATGTTTCTAAGGTTTCATTTTCTAAAGATTTAAAATAATGAAACTTTATAGCAATTAGTTTTTTTTTCTAAAAGCCTAACGCAGTTAATTATACAGAGATTGAAGCGATATTTAAAAGTGGAATGCACAATTCACAACAGTACTCTTATTATTTCTTACTGTGTTGGAAGAGATAATAATTTTTCAAAACTGAAAAGTTTAAATTAATGTTAAATTCCTCCAAGAAAAAGAAAGTCATTTTACCCCCTCCCCCCCCCCCATCCAACCTGAGTGAAGAATCGCATGCATTTTAAAAAGATTAAGAATAATGAAAGTTTATGGCCATTACTTTGCTTTCTTATAAAAGCCTATATTATTATTCAAGGAATAACATTGGAAAAGTCATTATTATTAAGATAAAGAGCTTTCAATGTGAGAGCTTGAAAATAGATCATCACAATTTGGGCCAGGGGGGCGGGGGGGGGGGGAAACGGAAAACACTCTCCCCTTTTCCTTACTCTTACAGCCTTTTAAGTAAAGAATTGCACGAATGAAACTAATAGTGTCATAAAATGCCGGTTTACATTCAACACAATTTATATTCCATGCTAAAACACAGAAGAAATGCGGATACTTTTATAACGCATAATAAAACTGAGATTATTAAATAAACCATTCACTGTACATAATAGAAATGTAGTTTTCGGTTGTCTAGTACGTGTGGTCGCGATACTTTAAGGATTAACTAAAAGATTTAAACAGTAGGCTCAGTTAATTCCTTTTCTATTTATTAATATTTCTTTCTATTTGAAGAAAAAATAATTAAAATGTCCAATTTTGATTTAAAATGTTGCTTAGGGTAAATTAATATGTAGATTAATCATTCTTGTTCATCAAATCCATGTTTCCTTAATATTGCATGTTTTACTGATTCATCAATTTTCAATATTTATTGTATTTACACAATGTAAAACATAAATAAGATAAATAAATAGATAAATGGAAAAGTTTTCTTATGCTAGACAGAACTAAAAGTAAATGAATTACATTTCAACCGAGAAATTCCCTGATGAAACGAATTTTCAAAAATTAAAAGTTTTATTGTTTTTAAAAATTAAAAGTTTTACTATTTCTCATGCAGTTTTTAAGCATTTTGGACTTTGGTTGGTTACATTAAAAGGAACTGAGTAACTGCCAACGAATAAGATTCTCTAATCCATATATCTTTGCAACCGAATGATGTGAAGCTTTGATATTTTAAACTTAAATAAATTCATAATTCGACATAGATTATATAATAGTGTGTAACAAGAACTCATTTCCTTTTTATTTAAATCACTCAGACGAGAAAATTCCCGAAATAAAAAGTAGTATATTACTATCTAGTATCTATCTATTTTCATTTTCAAATTATTAGTATTTTTTGTACAAAAGCGAACTGTGAAACCGCGAATTTTTCTGTGTCTTTTTCTGTTAAGGTTAACTAACGTAAAAAAAATAAGAAAAAGCAACTCCTACGTTTTCTAATTTTTTTGTATTCCATGTTCCGTCTTAAAAAAACAAAAAATTTAAACCAATCTCCACTTAAGAGTAGGTTGAAGTTGATATTGAGTATAAAGTATACATAAATCAATTTCTGATAAAAGATTAAACAATATACTTCAACTAAACGTTAAAACGACGGAAAGCCTTTCTCAAAACTTCTTAGCTCTAACACAGAGATCTAGGAAGCTTTGACCCGGTCGACTATTAAGTGTCGCAACTTTTACCTTATTAACTCAATTGCACTTTTTGAAGCCCCATACATGCTCGTTAACGAGCTTGTTTCTCCCTCAGACATGCTCGTTAATGAGCTCGTTTCTCCCCCAGACATGCTCGTTAAAGAGCTTGTTTCTCCGCCAGAAATGCTCGTTAAAGAGCTTGTTTCTCCCCCAGACATGCTTGTTAAATTGCTTGTTTCTCCCCCAGACATGCTTGTTAAAGAGCTTGTTTCTCCCCTAGACATGCTCGTTAAAGAGCTTGTTTCTCCCCCATACATGTTCGTTAAAGAACTTGTTTCTCCCCCATACATGCTCGTTAAAGAGCTTGTTTCCTTCCCATACATGCTCGTTAACAAGCGTGTTTCTCCCCCATACATGCTCGTTAAAGAGCTTGTTTCTCCCCCATACATGCTCGTTAAAGAGCTTGTTTCTCTCCCATACATGCTCGTTAAAGAGCTTGTTTCCTTCCCATACATGCTCGTTAACAAGCGTGTTTCTCCCCCATACATGCTCATTAAAGAGCTTGTTTCTCCCCCATACATGCTCGTTAACAAGCTTGCTTCTCCTCCATACATGCTCGTTCACGAGCTTGTTTCTCCCCCATACATGCTCGTTAACGAGCTTGTTTCTCCCCCAGATATGCTCGTTAACAAGCTTGTTTCTCCCCAAACAAGCTCGTTAACGAGCTTGTTTCTCCCCCAGACATGCTCGTTAATGAGCTTGTTTCTTCCCCAGACATGCTCGTTAACGAGCTTGTTTTTCTTCCCATACATGCTCGTTAACGAGCTTGTTTCTCGCTTCAGTTTGAAAGGAATAATTGGCGAAATGCTGATAGATATTCGCGTAACAGCGTGCACATTTTTTATCCCTGTGATATTGTCTTGCTATTGGGATTTTGATCTACCGGAGGAATATTTTATAGTATTCCTATCACGTTGGGTTAAACGTCTAATATAAGTTGGATAAACTCACAATAAATTGTTTACCACCATTCCCACTTTATACATGCACTTCTAAACATGAAAATTTCAGTGTAAAGCTCATATCTGTTTTTTGAAATGAGGGTGGAAAAAAATTCCTAAAAAAGGGTAAAAAATGAATAAATTTTTTTTTTCACAGACCGGACTTTTTTCCGCCCTTTGCGGTGTGCCCTACCCTTTAAATTAAAAAAATATATATTTTTTTAACAAAAAATTCTTTAAATTACTATTTATTAGAAGTCACAAAATTTCACGGTGAAAGTGTCAAAAATGAGAGTGCTAGGACAAATAAACTATGGGGGGGGGGCGCCAAACGCCCCCCCCTCTCCCAGCCTGTTTAGGGTTAAAGCTAAGATTTAGTAAAGCAATATAACTGTGTAGGAGGATTCAATACTTAAGTTCATGACTAAGTTGTAACTTGTAAGTGGATTAACTTGAAATATCTTAAATGGATATCTATCTATCTAACTTTATCTATCTATCTATCTATCTATCTATCTATCTATCTATCTATTTTTTTGTTTTGGCTAAGTTATAACTTTTAAATGGATTACCCTCCCATATCTATCTATTTATCTAACAATCAATCTATCATTCTGATTATCTATTATAATACTTTTTATGTGGAATGCAATTTTACTTATCCCTATCCTGATCGAGCTATTTTTGTCTAATATAGATTGTGGGGGGGGGGGGTGTTTTCCACCCCCCCTTTGATTTTGCCCTTATAGTTGAGATAGAGGAGTGTTGTAAAATGACACTTTTCCAATTTTTCAAGGCCTGCTCATTAAAAAAAATTACACCTCTAAATTAAATGGTTAGGGAAGATTTTTAAAAACTTCAAAAGTCGAAAAAAATTTTAAAACTAGTCATCTTTTCTTTTGACAAATATTAACACGAGTTATCATATCCATTTTTCAAGGCTTTTTTAATATATAAGTCTTAGCTTTGTAGCTTAATTAATATATAGTTATAAACCTTTTCTGATTTTTTTTTACACCGACCCTCTTCACCCTACACTATGCATCAAAAAAAGTTTGTTATCAAATTTGTTCACAACTTTGTTGTTGAGAAAGTGAAGAAGTTTTAGCGTTCTAATGTAAGCCATTTTTAAGCTATTTAGAAGAAACCACGGGGGAGGGGGTGAAAAACAAATTTTACCGTACTCAATCGGACATGTCCCTTGGTCAATGGAGTTTCACTTTAAACTACGTCTACAGTCCCTTTAAACCCAAATATTTCAGCGTGCGACTTTACAAGACTCTGGTTGGTATGAATGTCAGCTGAATACTGATCCCCACACAAGTCATGGAGTTCATCTTAGTGTTGTTGGTAAATATTTTCTACGAATATTAACGGATTAATTTTCCTGTTTACTGATTTTTCCTGTGTCCTGATATTTTCCCGTTTCCTGATATCTTCCTGTCTCCTGATTTTTCCTGTTTTATGATATTTTCCTGTTTCTTTATATTTTCTTGTTTCCAGATATTTTCCTGTTTCTTTATATTTTCCTGTGTCCAGATATTTTCCTGTTTCTTGATATTTTCCTGTTTCTTGATATTTTCCTGTTTCCTGATTTTTCCTGTTTCATGATATTTTCCTGTTTCTTTATATTTTCCTGTTTCCAGATATTTTCCTGTTTCTTGATCTTTTCCTGTTTCCTGATATTTTCCTGTTTCCTGATATTTTCCGTTTATCCATTAGAACCGAGTAGTCTGGTTGAAGGAGAGAAGGAGGTATATGTAGATGGTGGATCCTCCCATTCAATAACATGCAGGGTACAATCTCCCTCTCCTCCTCATCATATATTCTGGTACTTTAATGGACAGGTCAGTACACAGTTCTTTACAGAGTACAAAGTACAAAGAACAGAGACAGTTCGTTACAAAGAAAAAAGTACACACGCAGTTAGCTACAGAGTACAAAGTACGCACACAGTTCGTTACAGATTGCAAAGTATAAAGTACACAGACAGCTCGTTACAGAGTACAAAGTACAAAGTACAATATAGTTCGTTACAGAGTAAAAAGTACAAATTACACACACAGTTCGTTACAGCTAGTACAAAGTATACGCAAAGTTAGGTATAGAGTACAAAGTACAAAGTGCACACAAAGTTCGTTATTGATTACAAAGTACAAAGTACACAGACAGTGCGGTACATAGTACAATGTACGAAGTACACAAACAGTTCGTTACAGAGCTCAAAGTAAAAATTACACACATACTTCGTTACTACGTACAAAGTACAAAGTACACAGACAGTTCGTAACAGAGTAAAAAGTACGAAGTACACAGACAGTTCTTTACAAAAGCACAAAGCACAAATTACGCACAAAGTTCGTTACAGAGTACAAAGTACAAAGAACACAAACAGTTTGTTACAGAGTACACACAGAGTAAAGTGAAAGTACAGACACAGTACAGTCATACTATATAGTGTACACAGTACAGTACATATAGTTCACTATAAAAAGTAAAGATGATTACACATTATAGTCCTTAATTGACAGTAAATAGTCATAAGAGTACAGTTAGAGTAAAGAGCTAAGTACATAGTACACAGATCAAGCTATTTTTCTACTATATTTTTCACTCAGCTAATGAAAAGTGAAAAATTTAGAGAGTTTGTGTTGTATAGAAATTGTATCTACTTTTACTTTTGTGTGTTTTCAAAACGTTGAAAGAATATGTTCAATTACTGGCCTACTCAATAACATAACGTGTGGTACAATATGTTTTATGATTGATTACGTACTGGTGTGAAAACATAGTTTTATGTTTAGTAATACAGTAAAAAATAGATTTTCATTTTAGAACTTTTGTAACGGTGAATAAATGAATTTGGAAAATCAAAGTGGGATGAACGTCCTGCTTTTTTTAATAACAAATAAGACTGAAAAAGATTTTCTGGAACCCTTCAAAATTATCATTCCAGGTGTTTTGATTGTTAAAGATTTACATTATAAAATAGCAACAATAACATAAAAAACAATTTTCCCATCGTTATTTTCCAGCTTTTTTTGAGCGTTTTAACTCGTAGCGATTTATCTTAGTGGTGTTACACGGGCAGCCATAGTACAATTTAATCTCCGAGCCGGTTACCTTTCCGGTCCCAGTTTGTACTGTACCTAGCCTAGCTCTATGGACAGGACTAGCCGGTGCAACAAGGTTGACGCGGTCAGACTTTATGCTTCATATAGGTTGAATTTACTTTTACTGAAGGGCCAGAGGTGTGACATTTTCTATGTACACATTTTTTAAAAACCCAACCCCGTTTATTCCTTTTTACTTGAAAGAATGGATCTATAGAAGAAGCAACTTGGCCTCTAATATTTTATGAAAAAAAAGCAAAAAAAATTTTTTTTTAATGAAATTATATATTTACATTCTTACATTAATCAATAAAAATCCAAATGAATCAAGTTTATTCTGCAAAATTACCTAGAAATGTTTAATTTCTTTTTGTTTAATTTCGTTTTTTAATTTGAGATTCTGATAATTCCTAAATATTTCCGTGCAAACCTATGTATACAATTTTGTCCATGCAACCTTCACATAGTTGGGATTTCCTTAATTCAAATCACTTTAATTTTATGGTTTAGAAAACGATTATATTATTATAACCAAAGTGACCACATTAAATTCCCGGTTTATACCAGATTATTATTATAACCCTAGTGACCAAATTATATTCCCGGTTCATACCAGATTATTATTATAATCCTAGTGACCACATTATATTCCCGGTTTATACCAGACTATTATTATTACCCTAGTGACCACGTTATATTCCCGGTTTATTCTAGACTATTATTATAACCCTAGTGACTACATTATATATTCCCGGTTTATACCAGACTATTATTATAACCCTAGTGACCACGTTATATTCCCGGTTTATATATACCAGATTATTATTATAACCCTAGTGACCACATTATATTCTCGGTTTATACCAGATTATTATTATAACCCTAGTGACACATTATATTCCCGGTTTATACCAGATTATTATTATAACCCTAGTGACCAAATTATATTCTCGGTTTATTCCAGATTATTATTATAACCCTAGTGACACATTATATTCCCGGTTTATTCCAGATTATTATTATAACCCTAGTGACCACATAATATATTCCCGGTCTATACCAGATTATTATTTTAACACCCTAGGTATAAGTATCACCAGGTAAAATACGAATTAATAATGGCTTCAATATTTATTGTTATTAATATATAGAATTATAGGAATTAAGTATACATTATGTATAAACATCTCAATCAAATAAAACTCTTTTCTTTTTAAAGTTTTCTTTTTCAATACTTCTGGACCTAAATAGTTTCTAAGAATAATTAGAAAGAACTATATTTTGTCATTTACCTACTTAGTGCTATAATTATTCACAACTTTTAGACCAGAAACTTTTACAGGAAAAAGTTTTAATCTTAAATATATTAATCGATATTTCTGCAAAAAAAGGTTATTTAAGTTTTAACCATTTGCTAATCTTTTTGTACATTAAATATTTATGGAGATGTAGAACTTTTGAACCATTTTTGATTTTTTAAAGAAAGTTTATATTCTAAGTTAATATGAACGCTAATTTTTTTTTGATTTGGGTCATTACAGCTGAAATATAATCGTGACAACCTATTCTATTAACCCGCCCTCTGAATATTAAAAATCTTTTAGTCAACTCTTCTTCCTTTATAATCCATGTCATTATGAATCCATTATATATTTATTATTATACATTCATTAGAACAAAATTCCCCCAAACTTAATTTAATAATCAAACCTAGAAATATGATGTATCACATAAGCTTTCACTAGGACTAGAGGACTGGGTGTTTTATCCTTTCACGAAATAATGTTACTCGCTTCATGTATCGTAGATCCATTAATTTATACAATATTAGACGCTTAGAAAGTTTGCTTATGTTTATTTGACTTTTATTTTAGTCTTTGCCACAAACTCTTATCTTCTAATTTTCATATATTTTTAGAACTCCATGTAGTAGAATATTTCAAGTCATGTTCAGTTAGATAATGTAATCTAAGTTTGAAATATCGAAGATTTAAACCATCAGGTTGCAGAGATATAGGAATTAGAAAATTTGAGTTAGCACCAAAGTCTCAATTTATTTTCCTAATGGATATATGCGTAGACATACGCATATTTACATATTGGTTTGAAAGTAAATTTGGAAAATGTTCTAAACAGTCCCTTGAGAGTATTGTTAATATTATTACTATTGTTAAAACAAACTATAATGATATAGCCAGTGGGGTATTAACTATATGATATTCTAGTAAATAATAATAATGTTTTCGTGTTCAAATCAATTAGAAGTGTTATAATTCCTACTGTGGGGAAATAAATCCTATTTTCTAATTTGTGAAAGAAATATGTTTAGAAATATATACCACGCTGAACCAAAGTAAACTGGGTTTAGAAATATATACCACGCTGAACCAGAGTGAACTGGGTTTAGATATATATACAACGATAAACAAGAGTAAAAAATATAAACCACGTAGAAACAGAGTAGGTTGGGTTTAGAATTTAGTATCACGCAGAACCTGACTTCATGTTCCATGTTTAGCCCCTGACTCCACGTTCTATGTTTAGCCCTTGACTTCAGGTTCTATGTTTAGCCCCTGACTCCAGGTTCTATATTTAGCCCCTGACTCCATGTTCCATGTTTAGCTTTGACTACAGGTTCTATGATTAGCTTTGACTACAGGTTCTATGTTTAGCCCCTAACTCCAAATTCTATGTTTAGCCCCCTGACTCCAGGTTTTATGTGTTAGCCCCTGACTCCAGGTTTTATGTTTAGCCCCTGACTCTAGGATCTATGTTTAGCCCCTGCAACTCTAGGTTCCATGTTTAGCCCCTAACTCAAGGTTCTATGTTTAGCCCCTGACTCTTGGATCTATGTTTAGCCCCTGCAACTCCAGGTTCCATGTTTAGCCCCTGACTCCAGGTTTTATGTTTAGCCCTTTACTCCAGGTTATAAGTTTAGCCCCTGACTCTAGGATCTATGTTTAGCGCCTGCAACTCCAGGTTCCATGTTTAGCCCCTGACTCCAGGTTCTATGTTTAGCTTTGACTCAAGGTTCTATGTTTAGCCCCTCACTCCAAATTCTATGTTCAGCCCCTGACTCCAGGTTGTATTTGTTAGCCACTGACTCCAGGTTCTATGTTTAGCCCTTAACTCTAGGATCTATGTTTAGCCCCTGCAACTCCAGGTTCCATGTTTAGCCCCTGACTCCAGGTTCTATGTTTAGCTTTGACTCCAGGTTCTATGTTTAACCCTTAACTCCAGGTTATATGGTTAGCCCCTGACTTAAGGTTCTATGTTTAGCTTTGAATTCTGGTTCTATGTTTAGCCCTTTATTCCAAATTCTATGTTTAGTCCCTGACTCCAAATTCTATGTTTAGCCCCTGACTCCTGGTTCTGATATAAGACTAGAGGATCATCTGAACCCTGGGATGAGCTGGAGCAGACTTAATATTGATCGAGTATCCACTAAACATACAGGTAATAATACAAAGCTTAGAAAAAAACTTGAAAAAACAATATTTTATTTACTGAACGAACCAATTTTCCAAAAGATTTTGAAAAAAACGATTTTTTTTACTGAACGAACGATTTGTTTACCAATATTTTGAAAGAACTATTGTTTTTTACTAAAAGCACAATTTTTTCTAAGAAACCTTTCGAAAAAACGATAGTTTTTTAACTAAACGAACTATATTTATTAGACGATTTTACTGAATAATCGTTTAGTGAGAAAACGAACGTAATAGATATAAAATTAACGATAATTTGGAGAACGAAATAAATCAAATTCTTTTTGAACGATTGAAAAAAAAACTAACGGAATGGATAAATGGATAGATGAATAGATGTTATAATGTTGATAGAAGGCTAGAAATATGGATTGTTCATGAACGATGAATGAACAAAATGAAAAAGCCGAATGCGCCCATTTTAACAATGGGGCGTTTGACAATGTTTTTTAAATAATAATTTAATTTTAAAAGCCTAAAATCCATAAAACTAAATGAAAAATAGCTTAATACAAATCAAAAATTCCTTTTTTTCAAATTAACTATTCCAAGTTATGCATTCAATTTTGTTTTAGAAAAAATAAATTATATTTCCACATTTATTTGAAACGATGACAGAATGCTTCTTTTACAGTTTTTGAGGGTTTATCTTGATAAATTAAAGGTGAAGCGGATAGGGGCTGTGTACACAATTTTACTACGACGTATTCTAATTTTATCAAAATGGGCAAGTTAGGAAGGGATTGTAAAAATCATTGTTTATTTATCTTAACCAGTTTCTGAACGGCCTTAATGCGTCGTATGCGCAAACCCTATCCATCCTATTTTATGTACATGTAAACACACGACGGACGCCGGAGCCTGACATGGGATCCATCTTTTACATAAAAAATCAATGAAATATTCTGGTCATAGGAAACTATTATGTGAATTATCAAAATGTAATGCTTTTAACCTCCTCGGATACTAAACAAACACTGATGCATCTATTCTTGTTTTGAAATTCCGCCCAGAGAGAACTGGTTGATAGATGTATACAAGGTTATAATGCAAGGAAAGTTAGATGCAGTTGCGTATACTCTGCGTACATATTGAAACCAAGGAGATATAGAATAGAAGGAGGGGGCGATAGGGTTTCATTACACTTTGCTGTGACGTTTTTGGACTGCTGAAGAACTAGTTTTTGCGTAACAAAAATAACAAAGGCAGCCGATCTAATGTAAACAAACATGAGTTAGTAAACTGTTAATCTTGTTAAAAAAGATTGAAAGTTAAGGATTTTAGTTTTATACAAATTTATATATATTTTATATATCTGTACTTTATATATAAAATATAAATGGTAAAGAAGCAGCTTTAGCAATGCATGGAAAGGAAGGGGGGCTTGTACATATAGACATTAAATATTCATCTTGATCTTGATCCTGATCTTGATCTTGATCTTGATCTTGATCTTGATCTCGATCTTGATCTTGATCTTGATCTTGATCTTGATCTTGATCTTGATCTTGATCTTGATCTTGATCTTCAGATCTTGATATTGGTACTGATCTTTATTATCATATTAATCTTTGTCCTCTGATATTCATCTTGATTTTGATCTTGATCTTGATCTTGATCTTGATGACACTAATATTGCTGTTACAGGAAACCCTCCTGCTGAGCTGCAGCCTCCTGTTACAAGTTCATCAGATCAATCAATCAATCAATCAATATATTTTCTTATTCTTCTCACAGTTTCAGGAATTCTGGTTTAAACATTATATAAAGTTTGAAATAATCATAAACCATCAACTTCATTTTTGTTGATTTAAAATTCATGTTCATTTTTGTTTTTGATGCACTCTTACAATCAAACAGATTATTTCGTCAAGATTTTAAAAATGTGTAAAGGATAAACCTTATTTCTGAAAAAAAAGTTCAAAAATGAAGAAAGAGCTGGAAACTTTTAAATTGGATTAATTAGGAGTAATTAAGTCTTATTCATCATATTGCAAATATTTGAATGTCTCATCTGAGGTTTTATTTACCTCTCATTGGTCAAAATTTTATCCATTTTTGACCAATGGGAGATTGATAAAGTTCACAGTGCAACCATAACAGAATTAATAATTTAACCGATTAAATCGATTAAAAAAAATTCATTCTAAAGTTCCCAGCTCAATTTGTATAAAAATAAATCGATTTTTTGCTGGTATCTTTGCCTAAAGACACTAAATCTTTGCCACAAACTCAATATTTTTCATTTATATATATTTGCAACCTTTGATATTTTCAACTATGGTTATTTAATCTAACAGGGCTCATAGTCTACAAAATTGAATTGCAAAGATATTGGATTTAAAAAATCAGAGTTTGTGGCTAATACTCAATTCCTTTATATATTACGAAAACAGGGGCAGAATTTAAAGAATTTAAGCCGCGGCTTAAATTTGAGACGCGGCTCAAATATGGGTGGTTCCACTTAACATTGTAATAAATGTTTCATGTTTTAAGCCGTTACTCAATCGAAACCGGTTTTTGGCGGATTTGAGACGCGGCTCAAATTCATTAAATTCGGACTCAGGAAAATTAGCCAAACATTTTTTTTGCAACAAAGTTTTTCGAGTTTGTTGCTTTTACATAATTATGAATTGTTGATTGAACATGGATACAAAAGAATGTGTTTCTTCTCCTTTATTTTTGTCCGATGAAATAATTCTGGAGACGCACTTTCCCCCCGTTCATTACCTGGAATAACGCTTGTCATCCTGAGTACTTTATGTACATTGTTATACCAGTACATCTGTTTTCTTCAATGTGCGTTATAAACTATGTATAATCTATGAAAGGATTTTTTTATAATGTTTTTTTAAAAATCTTGTTTTTTATTATTTTTTTTTTACAGTGTGACCATATATTAGAAACTACAAACTTGATGTTATTTAATAGATTTTTTTTACATCTCCAAAACATGCAGAACACAAAAATCAAAAAAAAATTTCAATTCTTAAAGAAAATCGGGGTCACCCTGTTCATATTTTGACACAACTATTTGTAACCTTCATGTGATTTATAGAACTAAAAATGTAATATTAAGAAAATAAATATTTGTTTATTTATATAAAGATAGAAACTAACTAAATAATTAGCTAACCAGCTATCTACAAGTATAAACTATCTAAATGAAGAGCTAGTAAACTACCCAACTAACTACAAGTATAAACTAATTTAATGAATAACTAGTAAACTACCCAGCTAACTTCTTGTATAAACTAACTAAATGAATAACTAGTAAACTACCCAGCTAACTACAAGTATAAACTAACTAAATGAATAACTAGTAAACTACCCAGCTAACTTCTTGTATAAACTAACTAAATGAAGAGCTATAAACTACCCAGCTATCTACAAGTATAATGAACTAACCAATAAATAAATACAGAGAGATATGATTCTAAAAAAGAAAATATATCTATATCTGTTCTCTGCATTTCTGATTTTATGAAACATTATTGACATTAGAAAGGAAGTATTGAAAAAAGTTGGAATGAAATTGTAAAGTTTGTGTAACTTTCGTTTTTCTTGGAATATAAACGTAGTTCTCTTAATCAATGAAAACTAACACAAAAGTATTTATTTATTTCTGTAAAACCAAGAAGGAAGTATCTATTCATTATTATAAAATCAAGTAGGAAGTATCTATTCATTATTGTAAAATCAAGTAGGAAGTATCTATTTATTATTGTAAAATCAAGTAGGAAGTATCTATTCATTACTGTAAAACCAAGAAGGAAGTATCTATTTATTATTGTAAAACCAAATAGGAAGTATCTATTTATCATTGTAAAATCAAGTAGGAAGTATCTATTTATTATTGTAAAATCAAGTAGGAAGTATCTATTTATTATTGTAAAACCAAGTAGGAAGTATCTATTTAATATTGTAAAATCAAGTAGGAAGTTCTATTTACTTCTAAAAGATCAATTAGGAATTATCTATTGATTACTGTAAAATCAAGTAGGAAGTATCTATCTATTACTGTAAAATCAAGAAGAAAGTTTCTTTTCATTACTGTAAACAAATTATCAATTAATTTAAAAATATTCCTTTAAATTTGAGTTAATGCTTCAATACCCTTTAGTTTAAAGTATTTTTAAGAAATATGATATTAAATATAAAATATTGAAAGGATATTTTAAAAAAAATATTTCAGTTTTTTACGCCTCCTTAAAACAAAAGAGATAAGAATACATGGACAAGGGGAAGGGGGGGGGGAGATGTGAGAGACCTTTCTCTGAACCAGAAGAAAAAACATAGAGAATCGTAAAGAATTATAATTTAAAGATAATCATTTTAGAGGTGTGCGCATTTTTAGTACTGCAGTGTCTCTGGGCTCTAAAGTAAACACAAGACGGATGTCACAGCCGGCCTGGCATGGGATCCATCTTTCACATAAAAAATCAATGAAATGTTCTGCTTATATATAGGAAACCATTTAGTAAATTATCAAAATTAAATGCTTTTATCCTCCTTGTATACTAGAGGAATACTAGTGAATCTATTCTTCTATTCTATATCTATTCTATACAGTACAATAGATGGCTACGTATAATTTGTGCACTCTCAGTATACAGCTGAATTCTTACGTGACAAAAATAAATTCAGTTTTTATGGCTGACAAATTTTTAAATAATAAAAATGATAATTTTACAATAAAGTACTTATCTTACTGTAAAGTAAGTGCAATTGTATGTGTTCTTTATTTTCTGTTTTTAAAGGGTAGTTTGTGTTTTAGAGATATCAAAACTTGGACTAAACGGATTAAATTCCGACAGTTCCAACCTCAGATATAAAACGTATTGTTGCATACAAAATGAGCTCACTAGAACTAAAATGGATTTTAAGCAATTTGATAAAAGAATTTAAATGTTAAATTTATCTTTTCATTTACAAAAGTTGTTAATATTGATCCAAGTTGAAGCCTGAAATTTACAGGAAAACATAGTAATGTTAAAATATTATAATTTGTCGACTGTAGTTGATAACTGCTCCGATTGTTGAAATAAAATATTTGATAAGGAAATTGTAATTCAACAAATTATATTGCTAAAGAAAATTAAATAGTCTGGTAAAAAAAACTAAAATATAAAGTTTTGGTGCTTTTGAGTTAAAAATCTTAAACTATAACCTCTTTTTTAATCGCACTTATCAATCATTAAAAGACAAAAATATAAAAATACTTATTTTATAAAAGTTTTAGAAATATAAATTTTGCGCAATATTGCTTCTAATTCGGAGCTGAAGACAATGGAATGAAAGAAAACAAAATTTTTTGCTTTCGTTGCGTTACATTTTTGAGCAAACTTCATTTTGCGAAAAATAGCGCTTTTCCGCTTTTGCGTTATACTATTTTGCGCAATTTTGCATGACAAATTCTCATTAAAATTTTTAAGTCAAAGACCAAGGCGTTAGGACACTTCAAAATTAAGGCTGTATAGAAATTTGATGATTGAGGGCTGTCTATATCTCAGTGATATTTCGATCGTATGCATTCGACTAGAAGTAGTCAACATTTGAAATATCTAAGGTTACCAAAAACTACAAAAACTACGCATCAATTTTCAAATTTAAATTTTCTAATTTTTATTTTATTAATTTTTGTCCTTTAATTTGAAGTTTGTGTAACAAAAAGTAACCAACTCAGAGTAAAAAAATCATAATTTTGGTTTTACGTAAATTTTAGAATAAACCTTCAGTTGCTTGATTTTGTGTTGAACTATCAATTTTGGTCAATTTGCTTAAAATATCATGTTTTGCATACAAAGGAATTGGGTCTTTGGAACAAAATCAAATATCTAAACCTCAATATCTTTAGAGCCCGATGTTGTAAACCTTTGATATTTCAAACTTAGATTATTTGATCTAACAGAATTCATAGTTTGAAATAACTAAGGTCTACAGCATTTGGTTCCAAAGTTAGAGTGATTAGAAAATCGGAGCTAGTGGCAAAGACTCAATTCCTTTACATTTACCGCAAAACTTCCGGTTTTGCGCAAATTGCACAAAAACGGTCAAAACTTATTGCGCTTCATTGCAAAAAAAAATTGGTCATTTACCCTAAGTAAACCTTAGTTTTATAGTTACTACGCACATCAAATGTATTATTATGGAAATTCACTTTAAGAAAAATAAGTTATTAAAATTTATATTTCTTAATGTAATTGTGAAGACGACATTTTGACGAAATCTTCATATAAAATCATAGAAGCAGCTAAGGTAATGATCATAATAAAATAATATTAAGTAAAGGAATTGAGTTTTTGCCACAAACTCTGATTTTCTAATCTCTATATCTTTGTAACCCAATGTCGTAGACCTTAGATATTTCAAACTATTAATACTTATAGATAAAATAATCTAAGTTTGAAATATCAAAGGTTTGCACCATCAGATTGCAAAGATATTGGGATCAGAAGATTTGAGTTTGTGACAAAAACTCAATTCCTTAGTTACCATGTTTAGAAAGTTTCTCCCTTCAACACTTAAAGGGAGTGTTCGCGAAAAATGAAAGGGGGTATAGGCTTAATGCGATAAAAAAGCGCTTTTAAACGCTACTAATCTGACTTCTATCTGTTGCGTCTATAAAGAGAAAAGTGTTAAAGACGTCTCATACCGAATAACTTAGCGCCCATACAAATTCAGAAAATTGCAACATACGACTTAGACCGTAAAAAAAATCAATTTAATTTCAAACAAATCATTCAGATATTACAACCTATAGTCCTCGATTATCTTTCGCCACATTTGTATATAGTTTATATTTTATAATATTTTTTAATTAATTTGTTTTGAATTTGATTATTTCTCTTGTCGCTTGCGCAACTATCTAAGAATGCCGCGCACACTCACATTTTTTGAAAACCGTAAAAACGTTTTCTAAAAAAATAAATTTAATTAAAAAATATAAACTATATGCAAATGTGGCGAAAGATAATCGATGACTATAGGTTGTAATATCTGAATGATTTGTTTGAAATTAAATTTATTTTTTTTTACAGTCTAAGTCGTATGTTGCAATATTCTGAATTTGAATGGGCGTTAAGTTATTCGGTATGAGACGCCTTTAACAATTTTCTCCTTATAGACGCAACAGATAGAAGTAAGATTATTAGCGATCAAAAGCGCTTTTTTATCGCATTAAGTCTATATCCGCTTTCATTTTTCGCGAACACTCCCTTTAACAACTTTGTAATTTCTCTTCGTAATCTTATACACATGTTTTCTTTTTTCTATAGATTTGATATCAGACAAAACATTAGAAGTTTTACTGATAGAGTGTTACTATAAATATCCCTTTATTAGAAAATAAGTCTCTTGACACAATAAACTGAAGAGTATCAATTGCTCTCACAGATTTATAATTAAAAAGTTAAATATGAAATAGAGATATTCGATGCTACCATTCGTTTGAGAAATATGTTCCTAAACAGCAAATAAGTTTATAGAAGAATTCATTTTATGTTTTCCTTCTAGTTGTGATATGGATTAATACTCAAAGCAAATCTTCAGAATTATCCAGCATCGTGATTGTTGTAGAAAGAGTTTTTTCAGCATTAACTTGCGGTCATAGACCGTGAACGTTCTAAGCATTAAACGAATCCTGACCTTTTATTATATAGCACTGCACTCTCAGTTTAACTATCATACCTAGCCAGTCACTCCCTTTAAGGAAAATTATATGTAGACATTAACCTGATGATTTGGATTTTTAATTAATACAGAAACATTAATTTGTTTATTTTGTGGTTCATGATTATCATGATGTAGATTTTTCTAAATAACTTACAAAACGAGTGTCAGCTTCTTCACTTTTTCAACTTTATAGCTGTGAAAAAATTATGGTAAAAAAGTTTTGTAGGTTGGAGGACAGTAAAACGGCGGGTCGGTGTTTCAAAAAATCACAAATTGTTAATCTTTTTATTAATTAAAAGCTGCAGGGATAATATATATTTGATAAGCCCTTGAAAAATATTTTTTTCAACATTTTTCCAACTTCTGTAACTCTTTTTAAATCTTCCCTTGCACCTTAAGATAGAGAAGGTTGTTTCTTAAAAAATCGACCAATCAAAAATCACAACAAATCTGCTATTGGCTGATTTTGTTTTGATTCTATAAAACGTTCATGTTTCAGTTGCTTAAATCTCTAGGAAAAAATATTGCAAAAGTAAAAAAAATATGAAGAATACATTAAAATAAGAATTTTTGTTGATATCGGGCACCCTGTTTCAAAATGGAATATTTAGATAATTGGGTAAAAAAGGAAATTTACCAAATTATTGAAAAGATGATTCTGATTATATATAATTAACCTGAAATATATTAAACAAATTATAATGTTGGAAGTGTTTCTGTCTTGCTGATACATAGATTAAATATTTGATCTATGCCTTGCTGATTTATATATTTAATTATATGCTGATACTTCAACTATAAATCTATTGATGACAGAATCAATAGAATTCTTAACTTCACAATTACCATTTTACACAAAAAAAAATTCTGCATGATGTTTCATGTCTTGCAACAGTCTCAGTAGTAAATCATATCATTCATATAATCGGTTTAGGAGGTTAATATTTTTCCCTTTCATCCGAATCGAATAAATTCAATATCCAGGTTGTACATTTTTAACTTAAAGGGTCATACAAAACTCATACAAAAAGAGTACTAAAGTACAAATATACAAATCTTTTTCTCTCAGGTTTAAACATATCTTCAATCGTCAAATAGTTTTTGTAAATTATAAATAGTTAAATGCAAATTGTAAATGGTAAATTGTAAATTGTAAATTGTAAATAAATTGTAAATAGTTAAATGTAAATTGTAAATTTTAAATTGTAAATTGTAAATTGTAAATTGTAAATTGTAAATTGTAAAATTATAAATTGTAAATTTTAAATTGTAAATGCATAAGTGTATACTAAAAATACACTTTATGTTGACTGAAATAATTTACAAATTGTAAATGCATAAGTGCATAATACGAATATTTTTATGTTGACTAAGATAATTTGTAAATTGTAATTACAACAGTGTAATTTACGACTAATTTTATCCTTCTAAATGTCGCATTTTTTTATCTTGTTTTTTATACAATTTTATATTAGAAAAATTTTCTAAACCAAATTTGAACTACACTATATGTCATGTATGTTTATCTTTGTGGGTGAATACGACATTGTAATGGTGATAATAATAATAATAATAATACCCCCAATTGTTGGAAATAGAAACACAACTAAACTAATTTTAAAATGTTAAAATTTCCCAGAAAGTGGCAAAATTTTCATTTCTGTATAATTCCTCTCCATGTACCACTGCAGTCTAAAAGTTGCAAGATCCGTGCCGGTACAATGTGTATTGTAAGTATTGTAAGTGTAAAATATTGGAAGTGCACCACTGTGCTCTTGCCAGGCTACATTTTATGCTATAAATGTAGCCTGGCAAGAGCACAGTGGTGCACTTCCAATATTTTATTTCCTCATCATCCCTCTTGAAATTGGATAATTTTTCTCAGTCGTATACAATGCTCTTCTTTATTTGAGAATATCAGAAAACTTTTATCTTTTTACTGTAATTCTTTGAAATTCATGACGCCTCCCGCCCATCTTAAAGAATCTAATTTATTTTGTATTTTTAATTATTCAACAAAGTATTAAGATGGGCTAAATAAACCTTCTACTAATTAATCATTTATTTGCACATTATATGATATTTAAATAGGTTTAATAATTGTAAATACTATATGAATTAATAAACATAATTGTAATCACGCAATAGTTTTATTTCTCATTTTAAAAGCATTGAAGCTAAATTAAAATAAATATAGAATTTAGTCTATGCAAGAAAACTCTACACTGTGTAGCCAGACTAGACGGTACGACTAATGCATATACATTACGTGTTGTACCCAGACGAATCATTCAGCTTTTAGACTTCTCATGCAGATTATTAAAGGGAGTGTTCGCGAAAAATGAAAGGGGGTATAGGCTTAATGCGATAAAAAAACGCTTTTGATCGCTACTAATCTTACTTCTATCTGTTGCGTCTATAAGGAGAAAATTGTTAAAAACGACTAATACCGAAGAATGTAGTGTTCATACAAATTCAGAAAGATGCAACATTCAACTCGGATCGTAAACAAATCAATTTAATTCCAAACAAATCATTCAGATATTTCAAACAATAGTTATTTTAAAAAAATTCCTGTTTCGAGGATTTTTGAAATGAAGACAACATTTTCATATTTTCCAGGAATGTTCAAAAATCCAGCGCCACCGAACTATTATTTTAAAAAACAAAATAAAAAATATTATGAATATGAACTTTATACGAATGCGTCGAAAAATAATAATTCTGCTCTTGGTTCGAATAAAGCAACAATATGCAATTACTTGGAATATTCTATTCACAGTTACACAAACTCTGTTTTATTCTAAAAACTTTAAAATCTCAAATTTTGTGTTTAACCCTCGTTTCTTTTAAATTAAATTTCAATTGAAAAAAAAAACAATTTTTCATTTAAACAATTTTCCTTTAGTCAAGCATACACAATACGGATTGATGTATGTTTAGCTTAGGAAAAATAATGTAACATTTTAAAATATTAAGATTTAATTTACCCGGTAGATAATGTTTATACTGTTATGTCGATCGTCGGGTAAGTCATTCTTTCAAAAAAAGCCGTGTAATCGTACTGCTATACACATTTACAAGTACCAGCCCGTCTAGTGAACACAGTATGCAATGCAGACCCAGTGCGTTTTTAGCAACACATTTGTGTACATGTAAATAAGTTCAATATGACCCCCCCCCCAAAAAAAAAAAGAAGAAAAGTAATTTCTACACAGACACAAAGTTTGACTCTGTTTAGAGGCAGGATAGATTCTACAACTTTAAACTTTTTTCTAATCCAATCAAATCAAAAAACTAAAATGTTTATTTTTTATTTTCCATTGTAACAAATTTACTATTTGTTTTTATTTTTCATTAAGCTAAAAATTTAAAATGTTTTTTTTTCCTGTTTTTATATTGGCACAATGAAAAATGGTCACTTAAAAATTAGCAATTTTTAGTTAACAGTTATATTACTTTATTTTTTATGTTAATTAATTTTTTTTTTTATATTTCATTAGATTCCATTTTTTCTTTTATATTTTGTACTTTTTAGTATGAGTAGAGCAGGTTTATTGAAATACAAATATATCTTGGCATATTTTGTTTCTTTCTAATTAATAATTAATTAACTTTTAGGTTCTTTAGACTTTGTCAATAGGAATTTAGTTTCTTTTTATTAATGTATATTTTGTATTCTATGCCTCAGTGATAAGCTTAAATTAATTTCATTTGTTCAACATTCTGTCACTATAATGTATATATAATTATATATTTAGCCTTTTTCTTTTGAATGTATCCAAAAAATATGACAACATGTTGTAACTCAAATGACTTAAAGGGAGTGTTCGCGAAAAATGAAAGGATGTGACTAAACTCTTAAACTTTCAATACTTGATGTAATCGTTTTAGTCCTCAATTAATAAATTTAACTTTTTTTTCTCTGATCAAAAACTATAGGAATAACTTTTATACTCTATCAAAATCTCTCTAATCTAAAACTCTAGAACTCTGTCTTAAACTATCAAAAACCTATTATTTCTGAGTGAAGAGAAAAAAATACCTTTTAAAAAATATCTATTGATGATCTGGTAGCATGAATATTACAGGATAGACAGGATTAGTTGCAAACCCTTTTATACCCAAGCGAGCCTAGCCTAAAAAGGTTCTTAACATAAAAAATGAATCATAAACAGAAATAAAAGACGTTGCAGAGGTATGGGCTTACGGTGAAAAATAATCGCTTTTGAACGCTACTAATCTTACTTCTATCTGTTGCATATATAAGGAGGAAATTGTTAAAAAAGACTTATACTGAAATTCAGAAAGTTGCAATACTTGACTCAGATCGTAAAATAATCAATTTAATTTCAAACAAATCATTCAGATATTTCAACCTTATAGTCATTGATTATTTTTCGACGCATTCACATACAATATTTCGTAATATTTTTTATTTGTTTTATATGTAATGCACTTAAAACGACTTTTTTTCCGCTAGGCGTCTCTGCCACGTGTAATCATTCAAAGCAGTGAGAGCAGAGACATCTGGCGGCCAACTTTTTCGGCATTTTAAGTGCATTGTATAAAAAATGAATCAAAAATATTATGAAATATTAATTAGATACGAATGTGTCGAAAAATAATCGATTACTTTAGGTTGTAATTTATCTGAATGATTTGTTTGAAGTTAAATTGATTTTTTACGATCCGAGTCATATATCGTAGCTTTCTGAATTCCATAGACAATAGGTTTTTCAAGTTGTAAAATAACTAAACTTATACAGAATCAAGGCCAAATAAACCTTAAAAAATAATTAAGTTCAGTAATAAAAAACGAATAGGGGGCAACGCAAACACACTGAAAATGCAACTACAAGCTTGAATCAACACTTGAATTTTATTCAATAAATAAGATAAGAAAGAGGCCACCTTTTTCACCTCTCTCTTTCGTGTTCTAAGATTCAAAAACAGCATAGTTTGGAATGCACAGGATTTGGAAATATCACAATCCCTGTATATCTTTCCAATCTGATCGTGAAAACCTTTAATACTGCATACGTGATGATTTAACCTAAAGAATTCTAATTTGAAATATCTAAGATCTACGCCATTTGGTTGCAAATATACAGCGAATAGAAAATCAGAAATTGTGGCACAGACTCAATTTGGTTTTCTTTATTAAATATCAAACGAAGGGTTTTTTGTTCTCATCTTAATTATATTTCTTATAATTTTCATCAAACGCCCGAGGTTTTCATAAATTGAACCCATTTAACTCGTATTCAGAATTAATATGAAATTCCAGGAAGATCAAGATTAACTCGTAAATTAATTTTAAATGGGATACCGTGCTCATGAGTGAGATGGTTGAGAACAAAAATAGGATGGATGTGATCATGAATGGATGGGATGATATTGATCATTAAGGGGATGGCTTTGATCATAAACGAGATGGTTGAAATCACGAATGAGATGGTTTTAATCACGAATGAGATGGCTGTGATCATGATTGAGATGCCTGTGCTCATAACTAGGATGGTTAAGATCATAAAAAGGATGGATGTGATCATGAATGAAATGGTTGTGGATGAATTAGATGGTTAAGATCACGAATGAGATGGTTGTAATCAGGAATAAGATGGTTATGATTATGATTATGACTATGATGATTGTGATTATTAATGGGATGGTTCTGATTATAAACAGGATGTTTGTGATCATGGTTGGTATGATTATGATCATGAAAGATATGATTATGATTATTAAAGAAATCATTGCGATCTTGAATGGTATAATTATGATCATGAATGGTTTGATTATGATTATGAACGGAATCGTTGAGATCATGAATGTTTTTGTTCTGAATAATATACTTGGGTTTGTTGTGTACAAATGTACAATGTACATAACACTCACTGTTGTCCGATATTTTCTTCGTTAAACTTAGAGCTGTTAGTTTATTTGTATAAGTTTTTCCAATATTTTTACATAAGTGCAAATCCTGCCTTTCTTTCTTTCTTTCTTTCTTTCTTTCTCTCTCTCTTTCTTTCTCCTTTTCTTTCTTTCTTTCTTTCTTTCCCTCTTTCTTCCTTTCTTTCCTTTTTTATTTCTTTCTTTCTTTCTTTCTTTCTTTCTTTCTTTCTTTTTCTCTTTCTTTCTTTCTTTCTTTCTTTCTTTCTTTCTTTCTTTCCTTCCTTCCTTCCTTCCCCTTATTCTGAAATATATTTCTTGAAGTTCCCTGTGTAATATTATTATTAAGATTGATGTTTTTAATAAATCAAGCTTATGATACTTTTAGGATTTAACATTTAATATTTTAGGATTAGGCTCAACTTGGTTTACCTACTCCTACATTTTACTAAACAAATTACACATTCATTTTTTTAATTTGACAATTGATGTTTCCATTTACCTTAGACAACAGTTTGGATTAAGAATAAATTCTCAGTTAAACAAAACCTCTGTTACGAAAATCAGGAACCAATTTAATTAATACAATAATAAAAACAAGTAGATTGCTTAGCAGAAAAAAAACCTAAACGATTAAAAGTTTTTAAATGGCTTAAAAAATAAGAAAAGCAATTTTGTATTCCCCCATCACTTCCAAACAAACAAACACAAGACCTAAAAAAGATTTTTGTTATTTAAACTTTTTAAATATTTCATGCAGTTTAGAAAAATAGAACTCTCTTCCGGGTTCGTTTCATTTCTCCCCATTTCCATTACTGTACCTTTCTATCTATCTATCTATCTATCCTCGTGCATTTACTTGTAATAGTCCCAGAATTGTTAGATTAGGCTGTCTAAACCAAGTATTCTAAATCCTTACCATTTACAGCCTTACACTTTCAAGCAAATAGTCTTTCTAATTCAGCATTATCTGTTTTACCATTTACAGTCTTACACCTTCAAGCAAATAGTCTGTATAGTTCAGCTTTCTCTGCTTTACCATTTACAGTCTTACACCTTCAAGCAAATAGTTTGTCTAGTTCAGCTGTCTCTGTTTTACCATTTACAGCCTTATAGCTTCAAGCAAATAGTCTTTCTAATTAAGCATTATCTGTTTTACCATTTACAGTCTTACACCTTCAAGCAAATAGTCTGTATAGTTCAGCTTTCTCTGCTTTACCATTTACAGTCTTACACCTTCAAGCAAATAGTTTGTCTAGTTCAGCTGTCTCTGTTTTACCATTTACAGCCTTATAGCTTCAAGCAAATAGTCTTTCTAATTAAGCATTAGCTGCTTTACCATTTACAGTCTTACACCTTCAAGCAAATAGTCTGTATAGTTCAGCTGTCTCTGTTTGACTATTTACAGTCTTACAGTCTTAATTCTTAATAATCAGATTCCTATTCTCATAAAATTATTTCTCCGAAAAAGAATATAAATATACAACTCCAGTATGAATTTTTGGGGGGCGTTTGGCGCCCCCCTCCCCCTGTAGTTTTTTATGTCGTAGCATTTTTGACACTATCGCCGTGAAATTTTCTGACATTTAATGAATAGTAATTTAAGGGATCTTTTGTTAAAAAATATTTTTTTAAAAATTTATAGGGTAGGGTAGAGGGCGGAAAAAAGGCCGGTCTGTGAAAAAAAAAATCTAAAATAGCCCATAACTTTTTTGTGACTAAAGCTACAGATCTAAAAACTACATTATTGAAAAGCCCTTGAAAAATACATGTAGAAAGGCCTTTTTCTAAGGGAGGGGATTCTTATTCTTATTCTTATTCTTATTCTTTTTCTTATTCTTTTTCTTTTTCTTATTCTTGCCATCTTTGCATTCTTATTGGTCCTAAGTACTCACTAACCACTTGAGTGAACCCTGATTGGATCGAACGCTTCTGGACATTTGAGACTACTGTGTTATGGTTATTAATCGTTTATTAAAACATAGTTTTTGATTTTTGAACCAGCTTTCGTTGTTAATTTTGAACTTTTGAAAATAAAAACGAAACCAAGTTGTCTTAGAAAAAAAATATTATTTTTTTTACTGAACGAACGATTTTACTGAACAATCTTTCACTGAGAAAACGAAAGAAATGTATGGAAAATGAGTGATAAGTTTAAGAACAAAAGAAATACATTTTTTTGAACGATTGAAAAAAAGCTAACGAAATGGGTCTTTCACTATAACGATGAAACGAACGAAATAAAAAAGCCGATTGTGCCCGTCTCTAGTCAAACTTGGATTAGATTTAAAAGTACTATTGAATACACATTGAGCAGTAATGAGTACAATTGAGTTGAACTGAGGAAAAATGAGTTGCTTTTTAGTTTGAAAATAGGTACAATTTGGTTTGAATGGGTACAATTTGGTTTGAATGGGTACAATTTTGGTTTGAATGGGTACAATTTGGTTTAAATAGGTACAATTTGGTTTGAATGGGTACAATTTGGTTTAAATAGGTACAATTTGCTTTGAATGTGTACAATTGAGAGCAGGTGGGTACTTGTTAGTCAAAATGAGTTGAAATGAATATATCTGAGTTTAAATGAAAATATTTAGTTTTTCCTTTTTTTAAATCTTCTAGCATATTTATTCGTGTTTTTAACTACACGTCAACGCCAACGATTGCGCCAATGGAAGACTTAAAAAACATTTTTTTAATGTTTTTTGTCTTCCAGGAAAAACAAAAAATTATGTTATATTTGATTGTTTTAAGGGGGGGGGGAGGTGTCGGAGTTAAGAGCACGAACATTTTTGTAAAATCTCTATATTCTCATATTTACTGATTTACCGATTTTCTACCTTTATACTCTCTGTTTTACTATTTTCTGTTTACCTCTATATACTCTCTGTTTTACTATTTTCTGTTTACCTCTATATTCTCTCTGTTTCACTATTTTCTGTTTAACCTGTATACTCTCTGTTTTACTATTTTCTGTTTTACTATTTTCTGTTTACCTCTCTATACTCTCTGTTTTACTATATTCTGTCCTATACCTATATTCTCTCTGTTTAATATTTTCTTTTTACCTCTTTAGAATTGTATATGCTTTTTTATAAATGTTGAAAAGGAAACATTTTCCCGGTCCATTGATTTCTCAATGCACGGCCGGTAAATAAAGAATATTGTGTCGTTTCAAGGGATTATTTACTCGTCGAGCTAGGAGAGCTTTTAAAGATAAAATTTTAGCCAACAAATTTTAGCGATTCGACTGACAACAGAATTGAAAAAAAATAAAGTTTTACAATTTTTGTAATTTTTAAACAGAAAAGAATTGTCTTTGTCACTAACTCTTCTCTTCTATTCCCAATCCTTTGCAACTCAATGTTATAGACCCGGCATAGACCCTACATGGACCTTAATGAATTCTTTTAGATCAAAGGTTAGTTTGAAGCATCATTTAGGATTTTCCTTTCAGGTTGCAGAGATTTAAGGATTAGAAAATTTTTATTTGTGGCAAAGATTGCATTCCTTTAAATAAAGCAAATCAGATTCATGTTTATGATTATTCAAGTAAAGATTTTTTGTCTTTCGGATTAAAATGATTTAAAATTTCATGCAAAAATCAAATTTTAACAAGTTCAGAGTTTCTAAGTTTATCATGATTCTTGAAAACTCGAATAATTGAAGAGAACCATTGCATGATGATCGGGGGGTTGAGATATTTTCTGCCTTAATTCGTTCAATCTAGTCTGTCTAGTTCATCCAAGCTAAACCAATGCTTAAAGGGACTGTCTTCAAAATTTTAAGTGACCCTCATCTAAAAAAAGGGGCATGCCCAATTCACAACTGTACTTTTAAAACCCTAACCGGGTCAATAATGTGGAAAAGTGTTTAATTCTAAAAATGTCGATATATCGTTTCTGATGCAAAAATGCCAAAGTAAATTTTGCAGAGAAACCAACAAATTAACGAAACAAGTTATAAAAGCAGCAACAAAAACGTGGACAGTCTAATTTTTAACAGACAACAATTTACGTTTACAGTCCCTTTAAACATCAACAATTTACGTTTACATTCCCTTTAAATATCAACAATTTACGTTAACATTCCCATTAAATATCAACAATTTACGTTTTCAGTCCCTTTAAATATCAACAATTTACTTTTACAGTCCCTTAAAAATCAACAGTTTACGTTTAAATTCCCTTTAAATATCAACAATTTACGTTTACATCCCCTTTAAATATCAACAATTTACGTTAACATTCCCATTAAATATCAACAATTTTCGTTTACATCCCCTTTAAATATCAACAGTTTACGTTTACAGTCCCTTATATATCAACATTTTACGTTTACAGTCCCTTTAAATATCAACAATTTACAGTTTACGTTTACATTCCCTTTAAATATCAACAATTTACGTTTACATCCCCTTTAAATATCAACAGTTTACGTTTACAGTCCCTTATATATCAACAATTTACGTTTACAGTCCCTTTAAATATCAACAATTTACGTTTACAGTCCCTTTAAAACAGTCCCTTAAATATCAACAGTTTACGTTTACATTTCCTTTAAATATCAACAATTTACGTTTACATCCCCTTTAAATATCAACAATTTACGTTTGCAGTCCCTTAAATATCAACAGTTTACGTTTACAGTCCCTTAAATATCAACAGCTTACTTTTACATTCCCTTTAAATATCAACAATTTACGTTTACACCCCCTTTAAATATCAACAGTTTACGTTTACAGTCCCTTATATATCAAGAATTTACGTTAACAGTCCCTTTAAATATCAACAATTTACGTTTATATTCCCCTTAAATATTTAGTAAAAGTAGAAATTTTCAGGATAATCAGACAAGCTTCATATTTAATGCACTTCTTCAGTGCATTTTGTCATAAAAATATGCAGAGTCTTCTTGAAAATGCACTTTTTGTTTTAACATTTATAAGATTCCGTGCACTCTCCTTAGTTCATTAAATTTGCAGTCAAGTAATCATAAAACAGGAATTAATGTAGTTGGGCGGACACTGTGACATGCATAATCTTTATTATCTTACAGAATTGAACACTGTGACATGCATAATCTTTATTATCTTACACAATTGAACACAACACTTATCTTCAAGGTCAAAAAAACCTTTTTTTAGGGCCCGGCGGGACAAAATATTTTTTAGTCCCAGCTCCCTCTTTTTAGGACTTATAGATTCATAAAAAATTGCCACAAAACTCAAACTTTTTATTATTAATATCTTTGCCACCTGATGGTCTAAACCTTAGATATTTCAATCTTAGATTATTTGATCTGACAGACTTCATAATTTAAAATATTTCAGGTCTAAATGGATCTGAAAATCAGAGTTTGTTGCAAAAACTCCTTTATTTCCAAGAGAAAGAGGAATATTTTGGGTTTACTGAATGTAAAAACCAAAACAATCATGAATATTCAGATATCTCATGATTTAACATCGATTGATGTAAATTTTCTATTACGTTCAGACTTTTCCCGAAAGTTCAAGGATATTGAGGGACTATAACGTGATATGAGGAAGAATTGCAAATCATGAGAACTTCATAATCTGCTCTACATATTCATGAGATGCACACAGTGCACCAGTACAGACGCATGCACAATTGCACTTTTTCCATTTCATAAATTGTTAATGTTACAGGGAGGATTTAAACTACTGCTTTGGGAACCCAGCTTTGTTCCTAACGGTAAAACTGTTTGCTTTATTCTACGATAGAAATCACATAAGATTGCTTTAATGTAGTTTTCCTATTCCAAAGTTGTATGTTACTCTCTGTACAGGGTTGAATAGTTTTTGTTTGATTGAATATAATTAATAGATCAATACCAAATTCATGGTAAAGTATAGTTCTGAATAACGACACATTTTAAAACAATTTTCTTTCAGAAGTAAAATACTATTGAAGTTTTAAAAAGTATATAATTTATAATACAATGCATTAAGCCAACCCAAAAATATGTAAACATACAATATTTGGTAAATAAATATTATAAAATGTTTACTTTCATATTTTGACTGCTTTAAACTAAACCTAAATATTTCACGTTTACATTACACTAAACTAAACCTATATATTTCAAGTTTACACCACTTTAAACTAAACCTATATATTTAAAGTTTACACCACTTTAAACTAAACCTATATATTTAAAGTTTACACCACTTTATGCTAAACCTATATATTTAAAGTTTACACCACTTTAAACTAAACGTATATATTTCAAGTTCCCACCACTTTAAACTAAACCTATATATTTAAAGTTTACACCACTTTAAACTAAACCTATATATTTCAAGTTTACACCACTTTATACTAAACCTATATATTTCAAGTTCCCATCACTTTAAACTAATCCTATATATTTAAAGTTTACACCACTTTAAACTAAACCTATATGTTTCACGTTTACACAACTTCAAACTAAACCTATATATTTCAAGTTTACACCACTTTAAACTAATCCTATATATATCTAGTTCCACCACTTTAAACTAAACGTATATGTTTCACGTTTACACAACTTTGAACTAAACTTATATATTTCAAGTTTACACCACTTTAAACTAATCCTATATATTTCAGGTTCCCACCACTTTGAACTTAACCTAAATATTCCAGGTTTACACCACTTTAAACAAACCTAAACACTCCAGGTTTACACTACTTAAAATAATCCTATATATTTCAAGTTCCCATCACTTTAAACTAATCCTATATATTTCAAGTTTACACCACTTTAAACTAAACCTATATGTTTCACGTTTACACCACTTTAAACTAAACTTATATATTTCAAGTTTACTTTAAAGTGGTGGGAACTTAAAATATATAGGATTAGTTTAAAGTGGTTTCCGAGTTAAGGGGCAGGTCTATACTGCAGCAGAGGTTCTATATATTACATCATACAAGGTCCTGCACGCACTTTATATATAGATTGAAAATGGCTGATGATTTATATTTATCAATTAATAAAAAAATATATGAAAATTAATTTTTAAAAAAGTATTTTATTTGCTCTATTTGGCATTGTCATACTCGGTTTACCGCCATATACCGGACAAAAGTCTGGTAGGTGGGAAGGTACCTAAATGCATAACTAGCCAACTAGCACAACTAAAAATACTATTATTATTGTATATTTTATTCCAATTGATAAAAACATTGCCGAATATAAAGTGTATGTGAACCCCGCTAGATGGTATGCGGGACTGAAGTATATTCTCCAACTCCTTCTTTAAGTACAATTCAGATAATCTTCCTGGTTTAAACTCGGTTTCTGCTTCATCTACGCATTATTGAACTTGGTTCATACAAACTGCAACCCTTTTAAAAAATGGGAAGTTGTAAGCCCTAAGTCCCATTGAGAGGAATCTTCCACAGCAGTCCAGTCCTCAAAGCTGGTCGATTAAAAAACCGGTATCGTTGTGCATGGCTTGTTTACCCATCAGGGATTAGAATCCTGCTTTCAATTACATCAGATAAAGTCTTGTTTTATTTTAAGTACATTTCTTACTTTTCCTGTAGGATACGAGATGCGCAACTAAACACAGCGCTACCCCAAACAATATAGCCGGGACTGCTATACAGTTATCTTCTGTGGGCTGTAGGACGGAGGGAAGGCAACCTCCCCCGCACAGCTTCCAAACCACATTTTACCTATTTGCGGCAGTGTGCGTCCCCAGAGGGCTTCCGAACCTCCCCAAACAGTCTTTCGGGAAGGATCTTCCATTTATAATCGTCAATTTCTACTTAAAACGGGACTAATTTGATTATTTAAGCACGGTAGTCGGGAAGAAAATAGCTTTGTTATATAGATTTTTTTTAATCAACAAATTTTGGAATGGCTGGCGCTTTTTTTATGAATAACCTTTAGTAATAAGTAGACATATTAAAAAGTTTTCTTCATAAAATGTTGTTTCTATTAAACATATCTGTTTTTAAATTTTCTTTTTAGTAATTAATATATTTAAAGGAAACAAAACTCTGTTATAATCTAATATAATCTAATATAATCTAATATAATCTAATATAACCTAATGATTGTAAAAATATTGCCGCCTTTTTTTGCAAGCACTACAGATTTGAAATACATATAGATCTGTAGGAAATTGTGCTGCAGATAGATGCAAGTTGAACTAACCTCAAACAATTGTGGTGCAGATAGATACAAGTTGAACTAACCTCATACATATAGATCTGTAGGCAATTGTGCTGCAGATAGATGCAAGTTGAACTAACCTCAAACATATAGATCTGTAGGCAATTGTGCTGCAGATAGATACAAGTTGAACTAACCTCAAACATATAGATCTGTAGGCAATTGTGCTGCAGATAGATGCAAGTTGAACTAACCTCAAACATATAGATCTGTAGGAAATTGTGCTGCAGATAGATGCAAGTTGAACTGACCTCAACCAAAGTTGGATTCATTAGTTCAAAAGATCACTTATTAGTTTTCAACTTAACCTTAATAAAACTCTTATGTTGAAGTGTGGGGGGGTGGCGATAGTTGATATAAGTTTGTTCGTCAGGATTCGTTTGCTTAAAAAAATCATATAAATCATGCTGTTTAATTTATCTTTCAATCTATGGGAAAATTTATACTACACTTTTTAATGCGGGATAAGATAACTAGTTTACGGAACTTTACGCAATTTTAGATAACAAATAGAAAATCAAAATAATATAAATTCTATTTTTAATTATGTCTCCTGTATTTTGCTTGTAATCTTCTTTATCTGTTTGAATCCTAAAACATCGATTAAATTATCAGGTCCAAATTTGTTGGGGCAACTTCTGTTTTTTGTTTTTGTTCCGGGTTTTTTAGCCGAAAAGCATGTTGACATTTATCATTTCAGAAAATGCAACAATTATTTCAGAAAAATACGCATTTTTTCAGAGTACGATGAAAAATAGCGACTTGAAAAGTAACACTTAAAAGCTAAAAAATTTTAGAAGAAAACGGGGGTGAAGCGCCTTATAAGCATATACTTATATATAAAAATATACATGTATAGATTTCCTTTACACATTTTTTCGGGATTGATCCTTGGCTGCTCTGGTCAGGTCAAACTTTTGTCTTTGTGACCTTACATTCCAACATTTACGAATAAAAACGGTAGTGTTAGTAGAGTTGTAATTGATGGGGAAGGGCATTAGGACAGATTATCCTAGGGAGGAAGGGGGTAACATTTTTGAGGAATCACATCATTTTTAAAATATAATACAGTGGCAGAAATATTGATTTTATAGTGTTTTTTTTTAGTTTATGATATACTAGCTAAAGTGCCCGGCGTTATCCGCGGAATTCTTTAATCGATTTTTGAAAAAAAAATTGGATTTTTGAAGAAAAAAACTTTGTTACCCCTATGGTACTCCAGGATTTCCTTAACAAATGTCAGCACATTTGGTCCAGCCGTTTGGTCAGTTATAGCTAGCATTTATAAATATAATCAATATTGCTTGATGGTTCCTGCCAAGGATGTAATGCAAGGAAAGTTATTTCAAAAGTGTACACATCTTTTGTACTGCAGTGTACTGTCTCTGGGCGGTAATGTAAACACCAGACGGATGTCAAAGTCTGATTTGGGATCCATCTTTCACATAAAAAATTAATGAAATATTCTGGTCATAGGAAATTATTATGTGAATTATCAAAATTATCAAATTTAATGCTTTTAACCTCCTCGGATACTAAACGAACACTGATGCATCTATTCTTGTTTACAAATTCCGCCCAAATTCCTGGTTTCAATATGTACGCAGAGTATACACGACAACAATTAACTTTCCTTGCATTACATCCTTGGTTCCTGCTACAAATCAGTGTATGTTAAATAAAACTTAAAATGTATTGTACAATTGTAATATATTTGTATAGCAAATATAAATGAGCCAAGAGCTTTATTATATAGAAAAAATAAAGTATTCTTTTAATGTAAAAATCAAATTCAAGGTGAAAATGTGCAGAATTTCAAAATTTCGAAAAAGTTCAGCGCGAATCAGTTGATTTTTGAATGAAATCTACAATTAATTTTCTATTAATAAAAGCTTGCAGACCACGGTTTTAAAACTATTTAATTATTTAAACGCATTGACGTAGAAAAGGATTAATATCGTGCAGGAGAGAATATCACAGGGTTTCGATTGTTTTCAAATTGAACCCTAATCGTTTTTTTCCCCGCGAAATAGTTTGACTCCCCAGACGTGGTTGGGCCAGAAAACTTAAAAAATAATATGTTTTTAAATTGTAATATATGATTTATTTAAGACAAGGTCTTTGTTTTAAACTTTAAATGTAATCTATAATAACCCTGACAGGAATAGGGCTGGGCACCGTTCCGTTAACAAAAAACAAGTTTATGAAAGTTAACTGAAGATAGTTTTTGAAAAATTGAATGAAACTTACAGCGCATAAAAAAATTTATTTATTTATTTTGATGTTTTTTTACTCAGGATTTAAAGATCTTTAAAAAGTGTTATATGTATCAAATAACTCCCTTTAACGATTTCTAAAATATATTATGTTTACGCCGTTAATAACATCGAGATCGTTTACAAATAGAAACTTTGGAAAAGAATGCAATGTTCAGTTTTTAACGACCGGCTGCTGGAAAAGTTGTTTTTTGACCGATTTAAACTGTCGATTAACGAACAGTCAGAAAAAACGTGCCCAGTCCTAGAGGGCTAATATATGCAAAGTCATTTTAGCATAATTGCCAGGATTAAACAGGGATTTCCGGCAGTCAGAATAACATCCTTCAACTAAGAATTGAGATGAACATACAGTGGGACCAGGGAGTATGGAATAGAAGTGAGATATAACTGACGCGATTCGCCCTACTCAGGGAGTAAGGAATAGAAGGGAGATATAACTGACGCGGTTCGCCCTACCATATGATTATACATGTTTACAGGCGAAGTACTCCATTTGAATAAGAAATATTTAAATGTCGTCTTATGCACAATTACATGTATTCAGAAAAGGTCATTGAATACATTTAACAGGGAAAAAAGTATGCTGAACATCGCCAAATAAATTCATTTTTAAGATGCAAAATTATTAGCAATGCAAACGTATTTTTTATATTAAATAAGATTGTTTTTATTTATTATGGTAAAGTAACTACATTTAAAAAATTAAAAGACGACCTTTAAAAACTCTTTTTCAAATGGAGTACTTCGTCTGTAAAGCATGTATAATCATCTGGTAGGGCGAACCGCGTCAGTTATATCTCCCTTCTATTCCTTACTCCCTGGCCCTAAACATATGATTATACATGCTTTGCAGACGGTACTCCGTTTGTATGACATTTTCAGAATAGGTTATTGTATACGCGGTAATTGTACATCAGACAAATTTTCTTATTCAAAAGGAAGTACCGTCTGCAAAGCATGTATAATCATATGGTGGGGCTAACCGCGTCAGTTATATCTCCCTTCTAGTCCTTACTCCCTGAGTGGGACACATAAAAAGTGGAATAAAAAAACGATTGATAGACTCAAGTTATAACTTTTTAATACTCCTTGAGCATGAAATATAACATCTGGCTATTTCACTGAAAAGGTTGATTTAGAAACTGCATGTAAAACAACATTAAATAAAATAAGACTGCTTAAATCTTGAACTCAAGCGTTAACAATTTACGAGAAAATAACTGGTAGTTTGTCTCTGCTGCTAGAAGTTACTGAGCGCGTCGAATACGTTTTTCTAGTAAATTCTTATTGTTTTCATGTAAAATGCATGTATGCGTAATATGTGACAAAAAGCTTTTATCTCTTTTGACTGTTTATAAGCCTGCAGTGCATCTCACTGTTTCTTTGGTTATACATAGGATACATTGTAGAGGATGAAAATCTTGTAAAAGTGTTACCTATTCTTATGATAAGCAACCTTTTATAAAATTGCTGATATGAATCGCAATTTGACTATTTTTAATATCTAAGATAAATAAACGAAGGACGACAATAAATCATATAGTTTCTGATGAGTTTTTAAATAAAAGATTTTACAAAGAAGATTCCAGTAGCTTTGGCTCGCCCAAAAGCAAATAA
>NW_019397404.1:0-29085 GCF_000591075.1 Eurytemora carolleeae
GTATTGTATTAATGTAGTTTATATCTATTGGTGTACTATAGTATTGTATTGTACAGTATATAGTATTGTATCAATGTAGTTTATATCTATTGGTGTACTATAGTATTGTATTGTACAGTATATAGTATTGTATTAATGTAGTTTATATCTATTGGTGTACTTTAGTATTGTATTAATGTAGTTTATATCTATTGGTGTATTGTATTGTACAGTATATAGTATTGTATTAATGTAGTTTATATCTATTGGTGTATTATAGTATTGTATTGTTGAAGTTTACACCTAGATTGAGAACATTAATCTAGAAAAGGGAAGATAACTATCATCTTTATCTTTTCTCTTGTTATTCTTTCACAGGGACACTAAGGAATAGGGTTTCCATTATTCCAGAAAAAAATTTCCATTTTAAAAATGGAATAATCCGGAAATTTGTTTATTAAAGTGGAATTCCAGCAAATTTCCGGATGGAATGGAAACCGGAATTTTTATGGTTTACATCACTTAACCCGGATTTTGTTCTGGTTTACAGAATGGAAACCGGAAATTTCCAAATTCCCAAATTCAAAAACACTCCAGAAAAATCATGTTTTTATTCCGTAAACTGGAAAAATTTCTGGGTTCCGTTATTTAAACTGGAAAAATTTCCTGGTTTCATTCCGTAAACCGGAAAAACTTCCAGGTATAGACTTCATGAATATTGGAAAATGTCAAAACATTGCTTTTTACGTCTTACATTGTGCGGAAATGGTTAAACCTTTAGGGGGAGGTTTCCCCATGCAGGGAGGTTTCCCGGTTCTATTTCTTTTAAGATCTTTTAAATATTTAGGTATTCTGGAAATGCCATCTATATTTTTCTTAATTCTGTTAAAAGAAAGGATGAATATTTTCACAAATATTTTACTATTGTTTATCATGACATTGTGACAAATTAGTTTTATATTTCAAGAGGCTCATCAGATAAGCTAAAAGTTCCCCCCCCCCCTCCGCACTCCTTATTTTATCCGGATGAGTTGAAATGAACCATATGAATAAGTATTTATAAGGCTTTAATTAAAAAGTGATTTGATAATTTACTATTTAAACTATTTGCTTTGTAACAACATCAAATAGACTTAAAGATTTCTATGTATGTCGTCTACCTTTTCCGCAGTTTTCTGTAGATGAAATTATTTTGAAACATGGCAGCCAGAATTTAAATTTCATTATAATTCACAGTTGTAACTCTTTAACTACGGTTTAATCAGGCTCACATTCTATTATTATCTAGATAGTATTATTTATTGGTTTTATCTTTTACATTAGGTTAAGATGTGTTTAACTTTTTTTTTACTTTTTCCTGGAAAATTTAGGAACGATTTTTTAGTAAAACTGAGTTTTCCGGATCGTTCCGAAATTACGGAACAAGGTTCGGGAAATTTCCGGTTTACGGAACAAAAAAGTCGTTCCAGAATTGATCGGAATTCCGGAATTCCAGAACCTTTGTAAAAAAAATCCGGATCATTTCCTGTGAACCATAAACCGGAATTCCTACTGAGGAAATATGAAAAAATTACCTAATTTCGCGTTAAGAAAATTAAAAAGCATTTTAAATCTAATAAATAAAAGTATAATCCGAAATCGTTGAAAAGTTTACAAATTTGTAAAAACAAGTAAAAACAATAAGAGAAATAAAAGCCAACAAGAAAAACACATTAGTAGAAATTAAGTGATAAACTAATGAATAAAGGGGCAACAATCAAGATACAAAATAAAAAAGTAATATTTGGCCAGAGCTGCAGTTCTTGACCCTTTCTATTGCTCTAAACTACCATCTTTTGCTAGATCTACAACATCCTCATTTTGGAGAAAAAAATCTTCTTCTTTATGCTAGTTTCCAATTAACATTTTTTAACAACCCATGATTATTAATATTCTTGACAAATTTTAGCATTTTGGTTAAAATTGTACCTCCCTTGTATTTAGAATTGTACACTAAACCCTGTATATATCTCCTGTTCTCCCCCCCCCTACCCCTCCCTTGTATTTAGAATTGTACACTAAACCCTGTATATATCTCCTGTTGCGCTCCCAAGGATAATATTTTGCTAGACTGTTGAAATACGAGGCGGACCCCACCAGCCTCCGGTTTACTCAGTTCTATTCAATACCGGAGACAAGACTGAGTAAACCACGAGATCTCAACCAGAGACAAAGGATTTATCAGGAATCTTTGCAAGGTTTCATCCTCTCACGATGTGGTGGGATTAATTGAACATGTGACCTGTCTCCAGGTTCAGACTAAGGCTATAAAGAGAAGAATCCATCCTAAACCATCCAGAAATTAACCGTGAATGTTATAGATAAAGTTGGTCCGACCTTTCTCTGCGAATATCAAAATATTTTGCGAGCTAAGACGAAAATGAAAAACACTTATCTACTCCGGGAATCTTGTGGATATTTACACAATAGATAAATAGATAGATAGATAGACTTGAAGCTAGATATTTTGGATAATATGAGGTAAGGTTTACTTTAACTAACACATACTACAGTTTAAACCACGCAATCATAAAATTCATAGAAAATGCACAGAAAACGTTATATTTATTATTGATGATTTAAAAATTTTCTATTTTTTCTAAAAATTTTTTAACTTGCAGATTTTCCCGATTAAAATTCACAGATTTTGTGGAACCAGAAAATCTTACTAAACCATGTTTTAGAGCATTTTTTGCGAAAATTAAAACTTGAAATTTGCTCTTTATGTCATATAATTTCTAAGTATAGCAAAGCTTGTTTAAATTTTCATCATGCAACACATGAAAATAATATGCTTATAAAACTTATGAAATAATAACACAGTTTTCAAGCTAGAAAAAAGGGTTGATTATGTAAATGTTTACATATTACCCCTGAAATTCCCTTTAAGTGTAATTAATATATAAGAATTTTTAACCAAGTCTAATTAATAGGAGGTTTATGTGTACAAAATTAGAAAAGGTTAAAAGTTATGGAAAAGTTATTTATTTCTATTTTTATTAGAATTTATTTCTAAAAATTGTTACATTATGGAAAAGATTAAGAAAGATTGTTTCCTACGCTTCTTGTTATCATTATCTTATCCTAAATATTTTGTGAAATTCCTAAAAAAAGTATTTTACAATCTACTGTTCATAAGCCTACTGTTGTTCATAAACCCTCTGTTGTTCAAAAACCTTCTGTTGTTCAAATTTCATAAACGTTCTGTTGTTCATAAGCCCACAGTTGTTCTTATTTCATAAGCCTATTGTTGTTTATGAACCTTCTGTTGTTCATATTTCATAAACCTACTGTTGTTCATAAGCCCACTGTTGTTCATATTTAATAATACCTACTGTTGTTCATAAGCCCACTGTTGTTCATATTTCATAATTCTGCTGTTGTTCATAAATCTTCTGTTGTTCATAGTCCATAAGCCTACTGTTGTTCATAAATCTTCTGTTGTTCATAGTCCATAAGCCTACTGTTGTTCATAAACCTTTTGTTGTTCATGTTTCATAATTCTTCTGTTGTTCATAAATCTTCTGTTGTTCATAGTCCATAAGCCTACTGTTGTTCATAAACCTTCTGTTGTTCATAGTTCTTAAACCTACTCTCGTTCATAAACCTCTGTTGTTCATAGTTCATAAACATTCTGTTGTTGATAGTTCATAAACCTACTGTTGTTCATAAATCTACAATTGTTCATATATTGATCCTTGTCCCTGTATTTCACACTACACAGTTCTTGGCATATCATATGAATAGTAAAGAATGAGTTTTATGTCGGAGTAAATCCTTCTCTTTCTTTTTAGTCACATATAATCAATACTGTATTATAAACCCCAGACATTACTCATTACTCATTCTTTAGAAAGATAGATAGATATTCCTAGTCCTAGTTCCTCTAGTCCCTAGTCATAGTTCCTCTACTCGCTTGTCCTAGTTCCTCTACTCGCTAGTCCTAGTTCCTCTACTCGCTAGTCCTAGTTCCTCTAGTCCCTAGTCCTAGCTCCTCTAGTCCCTAGTCCTAGTTCCTCTAGTACCTCGTCCTAGCTCTTCTAATCCCTAGTCCTAGTTCCTCTAGTCCCTAGTCCTAGTTCCTCTAGTACCTCGTCCTAGCTCTTCTAATCCCTAGTCCTAGTTCCTCTAGTCCCTAGTTCTAGTTCCTCTAGTCCCTAGTCCTAGTTCCTCTGGTCCTTAGGCCTAGTTCCTCTAGTCCCTAGTCCTAGCTTCTCTAGTCCCTAGTCCTAGTTCCTCTAGTCCCTACTCCTAGTTCTTCTAGTCCCTAGTCCTAGTTCTTCTAGTCCCTAGTCCTAGTTCTTTTAGCCCCTAGTCCTAGTTCCTCTAGTCCCCAGGCTAGTCCCCCCCAGTTTGAAGTACTAACAATGAAAAATGGATTCTAATTAATTCTTATTCTGACATTTTCTTGTACAACATTATAAACTTATAACTATTGAAGATTTCTATTAATACGAAAAACTTTTTGTTTATATCCGGAGGGGGCTGGATACGCCCTCTTAACAACTGTTTTAGGCGAATATTTTGTTAATTTGAAGTACAATGTTTGAACTGTATAGAGAATAGTTGTATATGCATAAACCCACATATTTTACAACTGACATTAAGTATTATTCAGTGCATTTATACTAAACTCTAGTACTGGTACACAAACTTCAAGAGGATTTTAGTATATTTATATACATACACACTCAGTACTCTCTTTAATATTGTTATTGTGCTTTTCCATTTGTTTGTTTGTTTATTTATATCCAAATAATGTCAAAACGGCAAAACCGATTTGTGGAATTACAGATGAACCCCTAAATCTGCAAAAAGTTTTTGTTTATATGGTCGGCTTGAAAATCAACAGTTAAAAACAACTCTTTTTACTAGAAAACTGTTCAATTCTGACATTTTCCTTCTATGTCATTACTGCATAAACCAACACAGAAATAATTACAATTTACATTATTAATTAAAAAAAACCAGATAACATAAAGCTGTTATAACCTTTAAATAGAATTTTTTATTTTAAACTTATTCTCTGGTTGAAAATTACGTTACTGTGATTTTCAAAAGAATGAGAAAAGAACTAAAGAAGATTTATTCTGGGAGAAGGGGGGGGGAGGTATTGTTAAGTACATAGTTATGAAATTGAGTCTGTGACATAACCTCGATTTATGCTCATCTCTATATCTTTGCAACCTGGTGCTGTAAATATTTGGTTTGACAGAATTTACAGTTTGAAATATCTACGATCTACTAAATTGGATTGCAATGATATGTGAATATAGAAAATCGGAGTTTGTGGCAAAGACTCAATCCATTTAAGAGGCTTCAAGTTGTATATTACTTAATAAAATGTTCTAAGAATATTAGGGAAAATGTTCTCGCTTTTATCCCCGCGATAAAATAAGTTTTCTCATTAAAACAGAATTATTGTAAAATTATGCATCTAGATCGGGTCTTAAACTTTATACTGATCCACATTTTATAGGTTTTTAACTAAGTTTTATTTATCATTTATTAATAAACATTAAAACGACTAAACCGATTTATGATCATAAAACAAATTCAATTTTTAATATTGAAAATTCATTACAAAATAGGATAATTACCCGAAGCGAACTTTAGATTAATGGGACTGTGTATTTGTCATTTCAAGTGATCCTTCGGGCATGTTCAATTCACAGCGGTGCCATTTATCTGATAAATAATAATATTTCTAGATAGAAAAGTGTTAAATTCGGACAGATTCCTTCATTATGTCTAGAAGCAGTAATCCGTCGAAGAAACCTCAGTATAAAGATGTTAATAATCACCTTTCAGAATCATTTTATCTTACAAAAAAAGCCACTTAAAGACAAAGAGGAAAAATAAATTTTAAAAAGTGGTATTAAAAGAATAAATACGAATAGGATAGATATCAGTAAAGTAGGAAAGAAGAGTGGGATATAGAAATATAAAAAAAAGAATTATATAATAATATTCAGAAGAAGAAATGACATAATATTCTGTATACAACATACAGAATACAGGAGCAAATATATATTTTTATAAAATATATAACCTATCTTAATAAACAATACAAATGTTCTGAACCTATTTAAAGAAGATAATTAAACATATATACATATATGTAAACAAAAGGCGCTATTTATAGTAAGGAAAATCGTTTAATCAATATATTTTTTATTTAACATCTTCTTAGTAAGGTTGCAATATTGTTTAATTTACGAAAATGCATTTTACAAAAGAATCATTCATGGATGAGCCCTAGCTTTTCTTTTTCTAGGATTTACATAGAAATTGCTAAACCATGAATTGCTATTTCTTCACAATATTTCTGAACTCTAGCAGCAATCTTTGTTACAGAATGTTATCCAGCAATGTTTTTATTTCAACAAAACAATGTCTGATTCTCTTTTTACATTCCTCGAAATAAAATCTTCTTTGTTGAGACAGATTGTAAAGAAACGGATGCATTTTATTAAAAAAGTAAAAATTTTGTAATTTCAAGTTATCTTCCTTTAAACAGGTGGCAACAGTGCCATTTAAATATTTATCTCATAAACAATGTTAATCAAGCAATTCTATCAATGGAGGGTTTTAAAAAACCAATAAATATACAGTTAACATTAACACAATTAACCTTTTTTTTGACAAAAATATATGTTTACTATAATACTAGGATGAGGAGGAGCTACCAGTGAGGGTTNCTTAAGTGTTTAATTAAGTCTAATACTAAACTCAGCTGGAGGGGTAGATCAAATATGGCTATACTAGGCTGTAAAATATCTTGCCACATCATCAAATTGAAACCGGGTGGACATAAGATAGGGTCGGCAAGTACATGTCACGTGTCACTAAGGCCGGTACAAGGGGTTGGGATACCGATGGTTCTAATTCAAAGTGGCCTATGTCTGAATGTGTTCCAAAAAGTCTATGTCGTATATTGTTCCTTTAAGCTCATATTGTATTGTTCCTTTAAGCTAATGTTATATAATGTGTTCCTTTAAGCTCATATTGCATTGTTCCTTTAAGCTCATGTTATATAATGTGTTCCTTTAAGCTCATGTTGTATTGTATTGTATGGCAATAGAATCTGTATTTTGTAGGCAAGGAGAGGACTGATTTATATAATATATGGTTTTAGGGTCCGCTCCTGACATTTGTAGCTTTCAAGAAAGCTAGAATAAAATGTAGAAAAACTTAATCTGTCAAATGCTTTGAATTGGTCTAAATATGATTCGGAATCACTTTGCATTGAGATTAAATATTTGGCGCCGAAATTTTGTTGTAAACTTCGATTTATAAAATATTCATTTAATGTGTTTTGACACATTACATTTATTCCACCAAAAATCTCTATTTTTTGGACTTTTCGTCTAAGTAAGATTTTTAATTGATTTTTAATTAAATTTTGTTTGACTAAAATTAGATATATTCAATTAACAAATCACATTTACACGTAAAAATAAAACAGGAGACATCCAGACTTAAAGACATTTAAACAAGATTAAACAGTTCACCGAAATTATCGTATATTACATTTTAAAAACGTATATCATTATATTTATATTTTATTTTTTATAAATTGTCTGAGTGTATGTTCTGTATAAAATACCTTGTCTGAAATAAATATGATTATCCCTGGCTTACAGTAATCTTCTTAAATATTCTTCCTCTTAAACAGATATATGTACATATATTAATATATATACCTCATGTACAATGTCTATATATATGTACAGTTGTATGTACATATATTAATAGGTATAGCTCATGTTCATGTACACTGTATGTATATGTACAGTTGTATTTACAGTTGTATGTACATATATTAATAGGTATAGCTCATGTTCATGTACACTGTATGTATATGTACAGTTGTATTTACAGTTGTATGTACAGTTGTATGTACATATATTAATAGATATATGTACAGTTGTATTTACATATATTAATATATATACATCATGGTATACTGTATATATGTGTAGCGAATACAGAGGTAAATCTAGATGAACTATATTGTATATTGTCCATATAGCACAATGTGCCCATTAGTAAATATTGGAAGTGGAGTGTATAAGTCACGCATTGTATCCGTGTGAAATGTTTCCCGGTTGAGGCATTCATCGAATAATTGCTAGTGTCCTTGTTGACATCAATAGCTAACGAGATCGCGCACATTAGTAGTGGCGTTGATAGTGTACGGGATTGTAGCCGAGTATTGACATTGAAAGTCGAGAGAATCTGAGTTGTACCTGGATAGATACGAGTTGAGAAACCTTTATGGAGTAGGGCGTTCTCTACATATGTACAGTTGTATGTAAATATGTAAATAGATATACCTCATTTATACCGTATATACATATATGCACAGTTATATGTACAATATGCATTGTACATGCATTGAATGTAAATTGTACATGTATTGAATGTTCATATGACGATATTAGATTATTTTTAAAAAGATTATTTTTTTTTCAGAGGAACTTCCTTGCTCTGGGTTCTTTTCTTGGCTAGGCTACCAACAGAGTTCGCGTCAGGTAAATAGATAGATAAATAGATAGATATAGATAGATAGATAGATAGATAGATAAGAAAGTACAATTATTTTTGAAAAATAAAACAAAGAAATCAAATAAAAAAGGATTAAGGTTTATTCCCTCTCTTAGGAATTTAGAAGAATTACTCTTTACATTTAAACATTTAAACATTTTAAACTTCGTTTTGTTTGTCACATTTGGCCATGTTGTTTTATGTTTCGATTGTATACCGAGTTTTGATAATCAAAAATTTTGAACAACAAACAAAACCAAACTTTTCAATTAAAGTTTCTGTTTAAAACTTGTTAAACCAGTATGTTTAAATTACATTTTTCAAACATCATCATTGAAACCGGGTTTAATAGATGTGCTCTGATTCGAATCGACTTAAATCCGTCCCAGTTCAAAAGTTTTCAGCTCTGAGTGTTTTCTCTTTATAAAACCTAGGGTGAAGACACTCCGATGAGAGAGAGTGTTATAGTGGTTAATGGTCATGGTGAGTCCATAAACCTTGATTACATAAAACCATTAAAAGGCCGGAAGTAGAGATTCTTATGAAGGATTTGGCGGGAATAATGTTTAAAATGATGATGGTGAAAAGAGAAGATATGATTTATAACCTTTTCAGATGAAAAAGCGTATTCAGAATCTTTAGCTTTTAGCTTAGAATTGTTACAAAAAAATATAAAAGAAGTAAAAACTGTCCTTTCTAATATACCATCTATTTAACAACTCTCTCTCCTCTGTACTGTAGCTAAATTTCCCTGTACTATACTAAACCTGTACATAATTGTACATGTATATTTATTCAGGAGTTTGTGAATTGCCTCCCAGCTGGGTTGGGAACTGGTTTGAGTCTGGTGTACGTGAAGGGGTAAATATAACTCTGCTAGAACTCTCACACAAGGGAACCTGTATACGGAGCAGGCAGCAGAACCAGTTTATCTTTAAAGATAGGTATACAACCACCACAGTTCGTTTGATGTACCGTACCGTAGGCACCTGGAGCATGTTGTACAGTGCAGGCGCGTAGTGCAGGGGGGGCCGGTACCACTGTTCCCCCCTAGACATTTCACCCTCTAGCCCCCCCCCCTAGAGCCAGAGGCAGTCTCTAATTTATTAAACAGTAAACTTACATAAATATTCAGATTTTTTACTTTTCTTATCAATCGACAATGTCACAATTTGTCCATTTTATGATTATTTCTCAAATTCTTTCTTTTACCTTAATCTTATTTACAATATTTTTTCGTGGGGTTTCATTTAAAATGATTGGTAATTATGGTAATTGGTAATTGGTCAGATGACTGATAGTCAGCCTTCAGGTAGATTAATATAGATTTTAAACTTTGTTTTTTCTTAATACCGGTTTTTTAGGGGGTGCACATCATCCGTTAGGGGGGTGTACATAAAAAAATTTCGCCACAAGTACACCCCCCTTAGCTAAACCTCCACTACGCACCTGGTACATTGTACATTGTACAGTATAAATAATATAATATAGGTATATATATATATGAATATAAGATGGTAATAGATGAAACTTTTTCATATTAAATTATGCATGAAGCAATTCATAATATATAAATAGAATTTAGAATAAAAAAGAAACATGTCACCAATACAATAATTTAACATACAGTACAATATTCAAAGGGGACATACATCCAATCGATATAAAAATACAATGCATATAAATACATAAACATTTTACTTATAATACAATATAGATTTACACTTTGCAACCCAATGTTGTTGACCTGAAACTATTTCAAACTATTAATTATAAAGGATCAAAGAAGTTTAAAATATCAAAGGTTGAAACCATTTTTTTGCAAAGATATTTGGATTAGAAAGTTTGAGTTTGTGACAAAGACTTAATTCCTTTAGACTGTTCTAAGTTAATATTTAAATGTTATATTATGGGATCTGGCAAAGACAAATGCAGCTGCAGAATTTAAAAATTACTGAATGAATTCCGCACAGTCGTTTCTGAAGTCTAGTTCTTTGCGGCTAACCCTGTATATACGCAATGCATATATATACAGAATGAGTTATAATATATTATTAAATAAACCCAGCACTATATATCTACAACATACTGCAGAATACATAACAAACAATTATTAATTAAATATAATGATAGGGGGGGGGGGTGAATTGGGGTGGGGGGTAATGGGTAAAGCCTGAACGAAAAGTAAATAGGCGGAGCCACTGTTAGGTTAGCTTTAATCCATTAATGATGAAAATAAAACTTCCAAACAGCGATAAAATTATATTTTAATATGGTGAGCAAATTAAAGTTTTATATGTTAAATTTTCAAAATTGACAATTGACATTACTTCAAGTAACCCTTCATTAAACTATAGGATGGCAATTCCAAATCACAACGGTGATATTGAAACCAGTGTATGGTCAAGAATAAATAAGACATTTACTATTTTTCGTTTGTGCATTTTCTATAGAAGTTAATTGCGGATTTTTTGTTACAGAAACAAAAAGAAAATTGTGACGATTGCATAATTGTTCAGCTATAAAAACTACTATATCTTCCACATTATTGATCAGATAAAGGTTGAAAGGGTATGCCCCACTTGAAATGGAGTTTTATTTGAAAATATAAGACAGTCCTTTTGAATCCGTCTTATAAAAAAAGTTATAAAAGAAGATAAACTAAAAAATGGAAAAAATGAAATTCTGAAAAGCTATAATGTCTAATATACTGCAATATATGTATTTTTGTACATGTATGTTGTATGTATGTATTCATATTTCATATAGATGTATATTTATAAATGTATATTTTATTCTAATATGTAGATTGTACGTGTACAGGGTTTGTGGTTGATATTAAGTAGTCTACACCGACATTCATTAATCTAATGTCAGAGCTGGTGTAGCGACTAGTGGCTAGTCTGTCTGCCCAAGATAGATTAGTACGCGTAAATACCAAGAACTAATTAATTATACTTCGTTAATGTTTTTTACTTTTTGGCTTATTTAGGGTTTCACTATTGAGGAATAGAAAGTACAATTATTTTTGAAAAATAAAACAAAGAAATCAAATAAAAAAGGATTAAGGTTTATAATCTGTCTGAATGTCTATGATGTTCAGAAATGTTTGATGTATCAATGTATCCTGCCTCAGATTTGAATTTAAATCTTGTTTCCCATATCTATTCTGATCCTTCAACCTCTACAACTTTATTCTTTATGCAAATATATAGGCAGCATTGTAAATACTAGAAATATTTTATAAATTTTAATTCAGAGTAAAACTTTGAGACGATTTACAACCTTTTTATTAAAGTTCCTTAATTGGTTTGAACTTTATTACAATGGTAAAAAATCAATATATCTTTATTTTTAAATCTATATAAATTAATTTTTTTATTTTGTATATCTAGACACGAGGGCTGCTACCGATGTTTATCTATGTACGAGAAACATGCTAATATCCTGCAGTACAAGGAGAGTAGGTGTGTTGCAGATAGAACCCATAGACAGATATGCCACAGGTTAGTTTGTTTATAATCACCAAGAATATAAGTTTCTCTATAAACACGAATCAAAAAAAGTGCAATTTTGTTAAGGTTCATAATAAGCCTTGGGTTTGAACTTTTGTATGATTATAACACTTAAACTTTTAATTTGGAGAGATTAAATAATTAAGCTAAAAGAGACAGCTGACTGGTATTTCTTTGATCTCGTATTGGCTGACAACTACACAAGAGACAGCTGACTGGTATTTCTTTGATCTCGTATTGGCTGACAACTACACAAGAGACAGCTGACTGGTATTTCTTTGATCTCGTATTGGCTGACAACTACAGACTGGCTTATTCTGGCTTTAAGGTCAATTTTGAGAAAGTTTGAATTTGTTTAATCCTCTGATGTTAATCCGTTAAGCCAAATTCATTGGTTGAAATATCAAAGGTTCACAACCTCTGGTTGCAAAGATATAGAGATCAGAAAATTAAAGTTTAAAACGAGTTTCTCTATGATTTGTTTTTAGCATATCTGTTGATGAACCATTGAAAACTCTTTTCCGGGTTCGGTCAGCTCCGGAGCTCTGTCCAATCACAGGTTAGCAAATATGATGGTATAGAGATGGTATAGAGATGGTATAGAGATGGTATAGAGATGGTATAGAGATGGTATAGAGATGGTATAGAGATGGTATAGAGATGGCATAGAGACGGTATAGAGATGTTATTGAGACGGTGAGATGGTATAGAGATGGGCCCATCTGGTTTTTTTTATTCGTTCATTTATCGTTTATTGACGACCCATTTCAATAGATTTTTTGTGTTGTTGAGAAAAAAAATTAACGATTGTTAAATTAATTAATTTGATCAGAAAAAGACAATTCTTTTAAAAAAGTTCGATCAAATAAATTGTTTGTTTAGTAAAAGACAATATTTTTTCAAGTTCGTTCAAATAGGTGTTAACGGTCCAGTTAACGATTTCAAAGGGTTCATTTTTGTTTTGAAAAACTATACCTGGAGCTATTAGATCTCATTAAACCCTGTAATTAGATAATTAGGTGTAATCAAGGAAATGTTTGGCAATATTTTACAATTAGGTTCAACACCAGTATTTTAACATTTCGAGTAAAATATTAAAAAAAGGAAAATATTTTGTATAAAATTTAAGTTTTCGAGAATCCCCACATTATCTTTTTTATTTGGTTTTCAATCTTTTTGAAGATTTTTTTGCCATTACTTCATTGATTCATTAATTCATTGATTCATTGATTCATTGATTCATTGAATCATTAATTCATTGATTCATTGATTCATTGATTCATTGATTCGTTGATCAATTGTTTCAAAAGTGTTTATTAATGTTTTTTAATTAGTTCAATTGATTGATTGACTGATTAATATTTCAGGTCATTTTACGTTTTCATACAGTCGAGGGCACGGTGAATGTGGATACCCTCTCTCCTCCCTATCCCAGTGCAGGAATGGATCCTCATTAGTGTTCAGGTAATTCGAATCCATGCAGAGGAATAGGTGTTGTTGATCCTTTTGGATCGCTTTGGATCGTTTAAAAATTAAATTAACAAAAGATTTGCTTTTATTAAACTTTACAATTTGTTTATTCTAAAAAAAAAAAACGATCCTTACAACACGATCCTTACAACACGATCCTTACAACACGATCCTTACAACACGGTCCTTACAACACGATCCTTACAACANGGGGGAGATTGTTCATTTTACAACATCTGTGCATTTACTGCTTATTTTTATACCCGGAGAAATATAATCCTTTGTTGTATTCAGATACCAAGCCTGCCCGGATATTAAAGGTTCGGAGAGTGGAATAGAATGGGCTCACTGTGTCGCAAGGTGATTAAAAGAATTGACACTTTTAGAAAACTGGAAAATTACAGTTTTTTAGTTTCTTCCGGACCCATGGAAGGGTTAAGGACGCAAAACACTTTTTCTAAATTAATTTAATTCTTATATTGAGTTTAGAGTGCATCTCTGCACCACAGGACGTCAATTAGATATCTCAGTTTCCAAACATCCCGGCGTGCAAATGTTATGAAAAAAATGTATTCCTTTACAGGGATTATTGACGAAATTTCAAGTGACCCTCTGTTCTAAGGTAAAACGACGATATCTTCACCATTATTGATCAGATAAAGGTTTAAAGGGCACCTCTCGACTCTTTAAATGCAGGGTTCACTTGAAATTTCAACGTCAGTCCCTTTAATACAAGTTTCATGTAAAGCAAAACAGATTTCGTGATTTATTTTCAAATTTTAACGTTATAAAGTAAAATAGGAGCCGTATCTGAATCTGCATCTATTTTCCAATAAAAGATGTCGAGACACTAGATGTAAGATAGATTGATATATATCATGCTGGCTCTACAGAACACAACTTAGACAGTTTAATATTAACTAGGATAAATGAGACCTAGATCATTGATCTTAGTTTTTCCTCCTAATATTCTTTTATTTCCTTACATCTTTTATGTATTTTTAATTATATTTTATCCTTGTCTATCGTTGTCTATCGTTGTCTAACGTTGTCTATTACTGTCCATTGTTGTCTCTCCTTGTCTCTCCTTGTCTCTCCTTGTCTCTTCTTGTCTATTTTTGTCTTTCCTTGTCTACCCTTGTCTATCCCCTTGTCTATCCTTCACTATCCTTGTCTATCTTTGTCTATCCTTGTCTATCCTTAACAATCCTTGTCCATCCTTGCCTATTCTTGCCTATTCTTGTCTATCCTTAACTATTCTTGTTTATCCTTAACTATCCTTGTCTATCCTTGCCTATTCTTGTCTATCCTTGTCTATCCTTTCCTATTCTTGTCTATTCTTGTCTATTCTTGTCTATTTTTAACTATCTTTGTTTATCCTTGTCAAACCTTGTCTATCCTTGTCCATTCTTATCTATCCTTGTCTATCCTTGCCTAACCTTGTCTATCCTCGTCTCTTCTTGTCTCTCCTTGTCTCTCCTTGTCTATCATTGTCTATCCTTGGCTATCCTTGTCTATCCTTGTCTATCCTTGTCTATCCTTGTCTATCCTTGTCTATACTTGTCTATCCTTGTCTATCCTTGTCTATTCTTATCTATCCTTGTCTATTGTCCCTACCTCTTTTCTCCCCTTCCACCCTGTTGTACTAGGTGTACTTGATGTGTTCTATTAGCAAAGATAAAGTTAGTAAAATATAAAGTTAAAGTTTATATCTCCTCCTCTCCTCCCGTCCTGGCTCCAGCCTCATTATTCTTTTATCTTTTACATTAAACCATTAAGAGCAGTCACACAATACCGGAGCTTATCAGATACAGGATACATGGTAGAGATATCTCACATAGATACAAGATACAGGGTAGAGATATTTCACATAGATACAGGATACATGGTAGAGATATCTCACATAGATACAGGATACAGGGTAGAGTTATCTCACCTAGATACAGGATACAGGGTAGAGATATCTTACATAGATACAAGATACAAGGTAGAGATATCTCACATAGATACAAGATACAGGGTAGAGATATCTCACATAGATACAGGATACATGGTAGAGATATCTCACATAGATACAGGATACATGGTAGAGATATCTCACATAAATACAGGATACAGGGTAGAGTTATCTCACCTAGATACAGGATACAGGGTAGAGATATCTTACATAGATACAAGATACAAGGTAGAGATATATCTCACCTAGATACAGGATACAGGGTCTAGATATCTCCCCTAGATACAGGATAAAAGTTAGAGATATATCTCACATAGATACAGGATACATGGTAGAGATATCTCACATAGATACAGGATACAGGGTAGAGATATCTCACATAGATACAAGATACAAGTTAGAGATATATCTCACATAGAAACAGGATACATGGTAGAGATATCTCACATAGATACAGGATACAGGGTAGAGATATCTCACCTAGATACAAGATAAAAGGTGGAGATTTATCTCACATAGATACAGGATACAGGGTAGATTTATCCCACATAAAACAGGATACAAGGTAGAGATATATCTCACATAGATACAGGTTACAGGGTAGGGATATCTCACAAGGATACAGGATACAGGGTAGGGATTTATCTCAAGGATACAGGATACAGGGTAGACAAAGAGATATTCCGCAATTCCCGAAAGAAATAGGATATATAAATGGATATCTAGAATGTAGAGGAGTAAGGTATAAACAAAACGACCCAAGATTAATTATTCCAATTGTCCAGGATTTGTTGTGTAGTTTGCCAACCTTACAATACATAGATGTTTCATAAACATAAAATATTGTATAAATATATCAGAGATAATAGAACACATGCATAGAACAATAGCTATGGATATATAGATAGATAGATAGATAGATAGATAGATAGATAGATAGATAGATAGATAGATAGATAGATAGATAGATAGATAGATAGATAGATAGATAGATATTGGGAAATGACTTTAAATTTTTAATGTTTAAACTGTTTAGTTGGAGAGAAGGGAGCACAGACTATTTCGTGGCAAGATTAGAACATCCTCTCTCTTCATCCTGGTAATATATAATCATTGATTCCATCCTCTCTCTTCATCTTGGTAAATATATAATCATTGATTCCATTCTCTCTTCATCTTGGTAAATATATAATCATTGATTCCATTCTCTCTTCATCCTGGTAAATATATAATCATTTATTCCATCCTTTCCTTATCCTGGTAAATATATAATCATTGATTCCATCCTCTCCTTATCCTGGTAAATTTATAATCATTGATTCCATCCTCTCTCCTTATCCTGGTAATATATAATCATTGATTCCATCCTCTCCTTATCCTGGTAAATATATAATCATAGATTCCATCCTCTCCTTATCCTGGTAATATATAATCATTGTTGACTATGCTATAGTCCGAGCTAAAGCTATACCTAGAGAAGTTGCTTTAAAGAAAGTGGAGAAAAAGGAGAAACCAGATAGAGTTATATTCTCTATCTCATTCAATCCCCAACTGCCTTGTATCTCCTCCATCATACAGAAACATTGGAGAACCATGGTCCAGGATCCTTGGATGAAGGAGGTTTTTAAAAATCCACCTATGGTTACCTGTAGGAGACCTCCTAATCTCAGGGATAAACTTATCCGAGCCAGAATTCCAGATCCTCCTAGAATGAGGCCAAAGAGGCTAATACCTGGTATGAAACCTTGTGGATAAAAATGCCCAACTTGTCCCTACATAGAGCCTGGAACAGTTATACAATCCTCTAATACCAGCAAGAAGATTGAGATTAATGGAACTTTCAACTGTAAGACCAGAAATGTAGTTTACTGTATTACATGTGAGCAGTGTAAACTACAATATATAGGACAGACAACAAGATCTTTAGATGAAAGAGTGAGAGAACATATTGGTTACATTAGAAATCTCCATACAAACCAGCCTACAGGAGAACATTTTAACCTTCCTGGACATGAACTCTACCATCTAAAAGTTAGCGTTCTAGAGAAGGTTTGGGACCACGGAAGAGGTTTACTTGAAGTACGAGAATCTAAATACATCAGAGATTTTATGACTGAACTCAGAGGAATGAACAGAAAAAAATAGTTTTATTTAATTGATAACTGTAATTCAGTATGTTTTTTAAAAAGAGTTTTTTATGTCCAATTCTTTAAAAGGTTTTAAATACCCCTCCTTAAACAAGCCATTCCCCCCCTCCCCCTCCCCCAACTCACGCCAAAGATCGTTAATTAGATCGACCCCCACCCCAACTCTATATTCACACATCTACACAGTTTGTTTTTAATCTTTGTAAAGAAACAATCTCAAGGAATAATAATTGTCTTAAAACATTTTTTTAGAAAGTGAATATTTGCAAATTATCTTTTTTCCATCTCATAATCTGAGTTCTTTTCCCTTATGTCCATTTGACAGCCCAAATTTTTATTTTGAATAATCTTTTTGTTTGTTTATCTTCTTGTGATTTTTACATTTATTTATTTTTTTATCGATTTTGATGGTTATTATATCGTTAGAACTGACGAGGGTCAACCCAGACTGAAATATATTTTCAATAAATGTGGAACTAACATCTACTTTTTTACTCAACAGAGGTTTGGTCCATCACCATCACTGAATTTTAAATATAATCATTGATTCCATCCTCTCTCCTTATCCTGGTAATATATAATCATTGATTCCATCCTCTCCTTATCCTGGTAAATATATAATCATTGATTCCATCCTCTCCTTATCCTGGTAAATATATAATCATTGATTCCATCCTCTCTCCTTATCCTGGTAATATATAATCATTGATTCAACCCTTTGAATCCTATATTGCTCGATTCACAACGATAAATTAAAAAATAATTATCAAATTAAAAAGTTCTGTCAATTTTCGTCATTGTTTCTGTAGAATGTTAAAAACTTGACATGCCACTCTATATATGAAAATATACTTTAAATTAATAAGTTAAGTCAACAGTTCATTTAGATCTTGAGGAATATGTTAAGAAGCATCTTGAATTTCAGGGATCATGAAAGCAGTTTCCGATGTTTTGTTTACAAGAAGAACTACTCCGGGTTCCTGGTTTCAATGTCAGGGGGAGCAGAGTGTAACCTGTATACAGCCACAGAGGGTCATACCACATTCAAGATTAAAAAATGTAAGAATAAAATTTAATATTTTTGTTTTTTTAAATTGTTTAACTAAGTCATTTTCCGCTCCATTCATAATTTCCATCGCGCCTAATGAAGCTAAATTAGAATCATATATGTAATTATTATTTTTCATAGATAAAGAAATTGAGTTTTTGCCACAAACTCTAATTTTCTAATCCAAATATCTTTGCAACCCAATGTCGTAGACCTCAGATATTTTAAACTATGAATTCTGGTAAATCAAATAATTTAGAATATCAAAGGATTACATCACGAGATTGCAAAGATAGAGAGATTATAATATTTAATTTTGTGGCAAAGACTCAATTCCTTTATGGATTCATGTGTCTAAAGGTCAAATATATTAGAGAATTCTCAAAATTCTCTTCATAGCCGTTTTTTTTATCATTGACCAGAAAGTTTTGAACATCCTGGCTCTAAGAAACATGTTTGAGAGTGAAGAAAAACATGTTATTTTGACAATTTTGACTACAGAGAATCATATATTGAGAAAGATCAGTATATGATTTCATTTGATTTGTCAGATATGGGCCATCATGTTCATTTAGCGGAAGATCAGTTAAATTATTAATATTTTGGATTTAATTTACCAAAAAATATGGTTTATTTCAATATTATTTTATGCACTGGCAGTGTCTACAAAAAGCATCAAAAGGCACAATAGTTTTTATGTCACCTAGAATTACGAAACGTTAATCAAAATTAATCATGGACTATATCACTAACCTAAACCCAAATTAAATTAAAATTAGTTTACAATTTGCTCTATATTTTATAGAAAAATTATATATCTGTTGTTTTTAAATTTAAAATAATTGAAATTTAAAAGTTTCCAGACCTGTGATCACAAAACTAATTTCACCTTGTTTCAAACCTGTCATTATGGTCTTAAAATAGTAATCCAACCAACCCTGAGTATTATTCAACCAACCCTGAGCATTAAACACTCAACCCTGAGTATTAAACACCCATCCCTGAGTATTGAACACCCAACCCTGAGTATTAAACACCCAACCCTGAGTATTAAACACCCAACCCTAAGTAATAAACACCCAACCCTGAGTATTAAACAGCCAACCCTGAGTATTATACAACCAACCTTGAGTATTAAACACCCAACCTTGAGTATGAAACACCCAACCCTGAATATTAAACACCCAACCCTGAGTATTGAACACTCAACCCTGAGTATTAAACACCCAACCCTGTGTATTGAACACCCAACCCTGGGTATTGAACACCCGACCCTGAGTATTAAACACCCAACTCTGAGAATTAAACACCCAACCCTGAGTATAAACACCCAATCCTGAGTATTAAACACCCAACCCTGAGTATTGAACACCCAATCCTGAGTATTAAACACTCAACCTAGAGTGTTAACCATCCAACCCTGAGTATTAAACACCCAACCCTGAGTATTAAAAACCCAACCCTGAGTATTAAACACCCAACCCTGAGTATTAAACACCCAACCCTGAGTATTAAACACCCAACCCTGAGTATTAAACACCCAACCCTGAGTATTAAACACCCAACCCTGATTACTACACACCCAACCCTGAGTATTAAACAAGTATTAAACACCCAACCCTGAGTATTGAACACCCAACCCTAAGTGTTGAGCACACACCCTGAGTATTAAATACCCAACCCTGAGTATTAAACACCCAACCCTGAGTATTGAACACCCAACCTTGAGTATTGAACACCTAACCCTTAGTATTGATCACCCAACCCTGAGTATTAAACACCCAACCTTGAGTATTAAACACCCAACCCTGAGTATTAAACACCTAACCCTGAGTACTGAACACCCAACTCTGAGTATTAAACACCCAACCCTGAGTATTGAACACCCAACCCTGAGTATTAAACAACCAACCATGAGTATTAAACACCCAACCTTGAGTATTGAACACCCAACCCTGGGTATTGATCACCCAACCTTGAGTATTGAACACCTAACCCTTAGTATTGATCACCCAACCCTGAGTATTAAACACCCAACCCTGAGTATTAAACACCTAACCCTGAGTATTGAACACCCAACTCTGAGTATTGAACATCCAACCCTGAGTATTGAACACCCAACCCTGAGTATTGAACACCCAACCCTGAGTATTGAACACCCAACCCTGAGTATTGAACAAGGTTTAGAGAGATTGATTAAATTTAACTGAGGTTTGGAGATTGTGTCCAAGTCCTCCAGAGGTTGGAGAGGTTTGATGACAATAATTCCTGGGATTTGATTTCTGATTTCCTCCGGGATAGATTCTAGTAAAGGATCCTTGCACCTGGAGTAAAATAGTCTCATCCGTCCTAGCAGTAGTTGGATTTTATTCAAAACTTATCATTGAGAAATAATCTAATTATTGCATAAGTTCTTGCTGACAAATAATGACAATTGATTTTATGTTTTCAACGAAGAAAAATTAATAAATGTATCATCTTTCAATTTTGTATGCTGTTCCCCAAACCGCGAACATATGGCAGATTTTGAATTTTTAATAGAAAATATTCAGGATGGTCTTGTTCAATAAATCTTTCAATTGTATTCTTATACAAGATTTCTCCATTCTTCTCACTACTCCATCCTTTTTAGTACTCCATCCTTATCCGTTCTCCATCCTTCTCAGAACTCCATCTTTCTCAGAACTCCATTCTTCTTAGTACTCCACCCTTCTCATTACTCCATCCTTCCCAGTACTCCATTCTTCTTAGTGCTCCATTCTTTCCAGCACTCCATCCTTCTTAGTACTTCATCCTTCCTAGTTCTCCATCCTTCCTAGGACTCCATCCCTCCCAGTACTCAATTCTTCCTAGTACTCCATTTTTCCCAGCACTCCATCTTTCCTAATACTCCATCCTTCCCAGCACTCCATCTTTCCTAATACTCCATCCTTCCCAGTTTTCCATCTTTCCGAGAACTCCATCCTTCCCAGTACTCCATTCTTCCTAGTACTCCATTTTTCCCAGTACTCCATCCTTCCTAGTACTCCATCCTTCCTAGTACTCCATCCTTTTTAGTACTCCATCCTTCCTAGTACTCCATCCTTCCTAGTACTCCATCCTTCCTAGTACTCCATCCTTCATTGTACTCCATCCTTCCTAGTACTCCATCCTTTACTAGTACTCCATCATTCCAAGTACGCTATCCTTCCTAGTACTATATCCTTCCTAGTACTCCATACTTCCTAGTACTCCATCCTTCCTAGTACTCCATCCTTCCTAGTACTCCATCCTTCCTAGTACTCCATCCTTCCTAGTACTCCATCCTTCCTAGTACTCCATCCTTCCTTGTACTCCATCCTTCCTAGTACTCCATCCTTTACTAGTACTCCATCATTCCAAGTACGCCATCCTTCCTAGTACTATAACCTTCCTAGTACTCCATACTTCCTAGTACTCCATCCTTCCTAGTACTCCATCCTTCCTAGTACTCCATCCTTCCTAGTACTCCATCCTTTACTAGTACTCCATCATTCCAAGTACGCCATCCTTCCTAGTACTATAGTACTCCATCCTTCCTAGTACTCCATCCTTCCTAGTACTCCATCCTTCCTAGTACTCCATCCTTTTTAGTACTCCATCCTTCCTTGTACTCCATCCTTCCTAGTACTCCATCCTTTACTAGTACTCCATCCTTCCAAGTACGCCATCCTTCCAAGTACGCCATCCTTCCTAGTACTTTATCCTTCCTAGCACTCCATACTTCCTAGTACTATATCCTTCCTAGTACTCCATCCTTCCTAGTACTCTATCCTTCTTACTATCCCATCTTTCTCATTACTCCATCCTTCCCAGTACTACATCCTTCCCAGTACTCCATCCTTCCTAGTACTTCATCATTCTCAGTTCACAGTACATGCTCCATGCTTCATAGTATTCCATCCTTCCCAGTACTCCATCCTTCCTAGTTCTTCATCCTTCCGGTCTAGTATCCCATCCTTTCCAGTACTCCATCCTTCCTAATACTCCATCCGTCCTAATACTCCATCCTTCCTTGTACTCCATCCTTCTCCGTACTCCAAGTTTCTAAATCTTGTGTTCTCCCTACTTCTCTGAGAACAAATACCTAGAGTTGGATAATATAAGTTTGGTTGGAGAAGAGTTACAAAGTTAAGATTAGACCCAATATATCAACTATTTGTCAGATTTCTCAAATTCCAACTAATTCAGTTATTTATTACGGAAACTTTCTAGATGGAATCCTTGTAAACTATTTGTGGTATGCTTAATCATGGATATATAATATATGTAATATATTTTTAATGAAACCTTAAAAGGTTGATGAATTAAGAACCAGGTTTAAAGGGATCTCAGACCTACTTTCAATTGACCCTTCATATGTAGAGTCTGATTTACAACGGTACCCTTTAAAGCTTTGTCTGATCAAGTATGAATTAGATATCAATGTTTGATACAAATAGTTGATGAAATGAGAAGGTGTAAGTGTATACAACTAGAATAAATAACTAGTTAGATATGTTAAATAAGTAAATGTAATACATAAATAAAAGATTAAATAATAAACTAACAAAAGATCCATCTTCTATGTTTTTTTATTTTTTTCTATCTCAAAATTTCCTCTATCCCGAATCTTATATCTTCTCTCCAGCCCTACCTCACTCCCCTAATCTTATATCTTCTCTCCAGCCCTACCTCACTCCTCTAATCTCATATCTTCTCTCCAGCACTACCTCACTCCCCTAATCTCATATCTTCTCTCCAGCACTACCTCACTCCCCTAATCTCATATCTTCTCTCCAGGACTACCTCTCTCCCCTAATCTTATATCTACTTTCATGGAAATCAAAGTCATCATTTACAAGGTGGTTTAGGGGTGTGTGTTCTAGCCGATGTTTTGCACCTTTGTCAAGTATTAGACTAGATAGGTATATGATCCAATGTGCAGTAAGGATAACACAGGAATTAAGCAATAGTTAAGTAGGAGAATATGAGCGAAACTATTTTACGGAGCCAGGGAACTCAGAGTAAGGAACGGATAGACGTCAGAGAAAAAATAGAGGAATATTCTAAAAATCTTTTATTTTTGTTTTAATGAAGAGAAAAATGTCTGACGGAAAAAAGGACAGAAGGATACAACTCAATTGTGTCTAAGAGTTCCATTTTTCTTTAGGTCATTAGCAAATTAACGAAAATGCGTTTGACAAAAACTAATTATCGCCTATCTATGGTCGATGGTTAAGATTAAGGAAAAATAGTAAGCAAGATCAGCCCGCTTAAAACAAGTGCTTAAAGGGTAACCCATAGTCAAGTATTTAATGATAAGACAACGGCTCAATGCAAAACGTTGGGTATACATCTTTTAATTAATCTTGAGTAAAATCAAAAATAGAAAGACTTCGATAACGAACTTGTAACATTTCGTTTTGTTTTTTATGCATGAGCCCACAACCCTTATTTAAAATACATGATTTCTTAAAGTAAAAAAATATCTATGTGTTTATAATTGATCATTTTTAATTTTGATTTCTCACAATCATCTATCAGAATTAACCACGCTACACGATATCTTTCACATTAATCATAAGATAAAGGTTTAAAGGTACTGTTATGAATCGGACACGACACTCTTAAAATAGAAGTTCACTGGAAATTAGTCAAACAGTCCCTAAATATAAATTCCTAAAAACGGAGAAATATTTAAATGTTCTTTTTTTCAGTAGAGGAGAGTGAAACTAGATGTGAATATCCGACCTGGTTCAGGAACCATAGAAGATATATGAGTATAGATGCTGCTCATCAATATCATCTTAATCACAAGGGAACCATCCTTTCTCTCAGGTATTAAACTAGATAGGAACCATCCTTTCTCTAAGATGTTAAACTAGATAGGAACCATCCTTTCTCTCAGATATTAAACTAGATAGGAACCATCCTTTCTCTCAGATATTAAAATAGATAGGCACCATCCTTTCTCTCAGATATTAAACTAGATAGGAACCATCCTTTCTCTCAGATATTATACTAGATAGAAACCATCCTTTTTCTCAGGTATTAAACTAGATAGGAATCATTCTTTCTCTCAGATATTAAACTTAACAGTAATCATCCTTTCTCTCAGATATTAAACTACAATGGAACAATCTTTTTTCTCTGGTAATAAAATAGATAGGAACCATCCTTTCTCTGAGGAATTAAACTACAAGGGAACAATCATTTCTGTTCGGTGGTAAAATTAAAAGTAACCATCTATATTTATTTTCAAATCAGTGTACATTGTACAGTTTCCTAAAACCACAGGGGAATTATCCTTTCTCTTGTGTATTAATCCTTTTATCTTAGCTTTAACAGGAGCAACTCTTTTAAGAGCGTTTTCTTGTTTGCAGATTAATACATGTATTGCGTTTGTATATTAGAAGTATAAAGATAAAGTATAAATGAGGGGACCTACCAGGATGATATATAACTAAACCTACCAGGATGATATATAACTAAACCTACCAGGATGATATATAACTAAACCTACCAGGATGATATATAATTAAACCTACCAGGATGATATATAACTAAACCTACCAGGATGATATATAACTAAGCTGGGATGGTTGGGGCCGGATTACACCGAACAAAGGACGGATAAAGTTAGAACGGGATTAGTGAAGATATTTTAGGATTTGGATTGTACTCTTTCAAGAAAACTAGCGTAAAGGAATTCAGACTTTGCCACAAACTTGAATTTCCTAATCCATTTATATTTGCTACCTAACTATTATTTAATCTATCATAATTCATGGTTTAAAATATCTACGACATTGGTTTGCAAAGACTAAATTCCTTTTGCTATAAACTTAAAGCATGAAACCTAAGAATAACATGGTAGTGCTAATTGTTTTTCATCGTTTTTTAGAACAAATAAATAAAAGATTTCAAAATTGTATTATATTAAACTTTGATTGTATTAAACTTTACAAAAAGTCGATACCCCCCCCCCAAAAAAAAAAAAAAAAATATTTAGGAAAGTGATCTGTTGGGGAGGGTTGGAGGTCGGAGGGAGGGAGGGAGGCGACGCAACGTGTTCCAAGATTAAGCCCAAGAGAGAACTAATGTAGAAGAAGGATTAGTTCGTAAATCTTAAAACTACAAGGAATACATTAACTCCGGGTGGGGAGGAAATATCTTAATTGTTCAAGGGACTGTTCACTTGAACTGCATCACAAACTTAAAAACCAATTATTTTCAGAGGAAAAGAGGAGGACGGATCTGAAGGTTTGACCCAGGAAAACAAGCTGACCGCTGGGTTGGAAGAAATCAAAAACCTAGAATGTTCCAAAATCTACGAAAATTCTGAAAATTCGACAAAAATGGTTGTTCTTTCTACTATGGACTGGTAAGTTTTTTGTCCAAAAATATTATTTTTCCAAACATATTTTGGAATCTGCATCTTTGTATGAATTTTTTTAAAGGTTACAAAAAAGTATTTCTTTGTTAATAACCTTGAGTCTCTAGTTGCAATGCATAATGTGTGTAATGTGTATTCTATTGAGCCTTTAATTGATCTGAATAATTAAGGCTGGAATATATTTAAGAAATTAGATTCAACTGCTCCGGGTATTCCAGAGTATTAGACAAATCTAGAATTCTATTCAGGGATTCAGGGAGCCCGGAGAAATTTTTAATTTACTCTCATCATTACTGGGAAATTTTTAAAATATTGCGTTGTTGAACTGTTTATATGTTCAGATGTTCGTTCAACTGTTTTGTTATTAAGCTCTATAACTGTTTAGATGTAAAGTTATTCAACTATTCAACTGTTCAGCTATTCAGTTATGTAGCTTTTCAACTTTTCACCTATTCAGTTGTTTATCTGATGTTTCTTTTGTTCTGTTCAGCTTTTCAGTTTTTCAACTGGTCAGTTGTTCAACTGTTCAGTGGTTCAACTGTTCAGCTGTCCAACTGTTCAGTTGTAAAGTTGTATAACTGTTTAGCGTTCAGCTGTTCAGTTGTAAAGTTGTATAACTGTTCAGCTGTTCAGCTGTTCAGTTGTAAAGTTGTATAACTGTTCAGTTGTTCAGTTGTAAAGTTGTATAACTGTTTAGCTGTTCAGTTGTAAAGTTGTATAACTGTTCAGCTTTTCAGTTGTAAAGTTGTATAACTGTTCAGCTGTTCAGCTGTCCAGTTTTATAACTGTTCAGCTGTTCAGTTGTAAAGTTGTGTAACTTTTCAGTTGTTCAGTTGTAAAGTTGTATAACTGTTCAGTTGTTCAGTTGTAAAGTTGTATAACTGTTCAGTTGTTCAGTTGTAAAGTTGTATAACTGTTCAGTTGTTCAGTTGAAAGTTGTATAACTGTTCAGTTGTTCAGTTGTAAAGTTGTATAACTGTTCAGTTGTTCAGTTGTAAAGTTGTATAACTGTTCAGTTGTTCAGTTGAAAAGTTGTATAACTGTTCAGTTGTTCAGTTGTAAAGTTGTATAACTGTTGCATAGTTAAAATATATGGTGCATATACTATATATAAATTATATAGAACTATGTTTAACTATACCAGCTGTAGTACTTAATAGGGTTTAGGTTAGATATTTCAAGTATTTGCATTAGTAGAGGGAGAAGAGGGAGAACAGGGGAAGGGAAGAGGGTTGGAAGGAAGAGATGGAGATGAAAAGATGGCAGGAGAAAAGGGAAAAAGAAGAACATAAGATGGAAGGAGAAATAGGAAAAAGATTAGTATAAAAATGAAAAAAGAACATAAAAAGAGGATTGAAAGATTGAAGGAGAAAGGGGAAAAAGAAGAGTATAAGATGGCAGGAGAAAGGGGAAAGGGAGGAGTGTAAGGTGAAAGAAAAAGGGAAAAATCTAGAAATATAAGATGGAAGAGGTAAAGGAAAAAGCTGGAAAGTATAATATGGAAGTATAATGGAACAGGTTTGATTTAAAAGGAAAAGGATGGGAAGGGAAGACAAGGATGGGAAGGGATGACAAGGATGGGACGGGAAGACAAGGATGTGAAGGGAAGACAAGGATGGGACGGGAAGACAAGGATGGGAAGGGAATACAAGGATGGGACGGGAAGACAGGGATGGGAAGAGAAGACAAGGATGGGACGGGAGGACAAGGATGTGAAGGGAAGACAAGGATGGGAAGAGAAGACAAGGATGGGACGGGAAGACAAAGATGTGAAGGGAAGACAAGGATGGGATGGGAAGACAAGGATGGGAAGGGAAGACAAGGATGTGACGGGAAGACAAGGATGGGAAGGGAAGACAAGGATGGGACGGGAAGACAAGGATGGGACGGGGGAGGGGTGAAATAAAACGTTTTCTTGTAATTTATTGAATTCTGAAACCAACCCATCTTGCTCCTTAAATGAACATGAACCAAAACTTTTTGGCAACCCCTACCCCTGGATCAGCCAAACTTTGAACAAATCTTTGGAAGCTTCTGTAAACAGTTTGCTTTACATCACACGTAGTTACATATTTCTTTAAAACAAAAACATGAACTTTCTTTATATATAAAGGAATTGATTCTTTGCCACAAATTTAAATTTTCTAATCACTATTTGAACAACCTGAAAATATAAACCTGTAATAATTCAAAACTAGATTATTTGATCTAACAGTTACAGAACTCATAGTTTGAAATATCTAAGGTCTTCGCAATTCGGTTGCAAAGATATAGAGATTAGAAAATCAAAGTTTGGTGGTAAAGACTCAATTTCCCATAAAGCTCAACAGTTGCATCGTTAACTTTACTAATTTAGTTAATTCTAAGTATCTGAAACCCAAATAAATTGTGATATCACATCAAGTATTAGAGAGTAAACATTGATTAAAATATTTAATTTAGGCACTATAGAAATTCACTTTTTAAAAATTTACTAAATAAAAATGTAATATATAAAACTGGAATCGCGGTTGCTTTTCTGGGAGTAGGATGCGTGTCTTATAAAAGTCTTACAACTGGTCAGAAACCATAGTAAACATGACTGTGAAAATATTTTTCAAAAAAGGTGGTAAATTTGCCAAACTCACGTTATTATTTACAAACTCGGTCCTTTTACGAGCAATACGGAGTAAATAAGGAGTAAATACGGAATAAATACGGAGTAAATACGGAGTAAATACGGAGTAAATACGGAGTAAAAATACGGAGTAAATACGGAGTAAATACGGAGTAAAAATACGGAGTAAATACAGAGTAAATACGGAGTAAATACGGAGTAAAAATACGGAGTAAATACGGAGTAAATACGGAGTAAAAATACGGAGTAAATACGGAGTAAAAATACGAAGTAAATACAGAGTAAAAATACGGAGTAAATACGGAGTAAATACGGAGAAAGTACGGAATAAATACGGAGTAAATACGGAGTAAATACGGAGTAAAAA
>NW_019397404.1:29661-45846 GCF_000591075.1 Eurytemora carolleeae
AAGATTTAATTAGAAAACCTTCCTGTCATATTCCCTATACTAACTAGATATGGTGTAAATATAAGATTTAATTAGAAAACCTTCCTGTCATATTCCCTATACTAACTAGATATGGTGTAAATATAAGATTTAATTAGAAAAGATTGTCTAGGGAATAAATCTCTAAGTAGAGCGGAGAACTCGAACTAACCCTGAATATTAATCAGATCAGATCATATCCTAGATCTCCAGATACAGGAGGATATAGGAGGGAACCCGCTTCTAATCAAATTCCCTTATGGAGTAGAATATATTATATATATGCTACAATTACTTTCTATGCAGCATAATAATTTCTACATAACAGAAATATGTAAAATGTATAATGTACATATATTTACATATTATATGTTAATGTTAAAGTTAACTTCGTTTTTAATTCTTGAAAAAATATCAATTTTCAGATAGTAAAATAAGGATATCTCCATCATTACGTAAAATTGTTTAAAGAGTTATGTTGTGAATCCGACGTGCACCTCCTAAAATTAAAACTGCGTAGAATTGAAAAAAAACTTTATATGTTGATAGAATTGAATGAGAACTGAAAACACTTTGGCAAAAATAAAGATTCATCCCTCCAATTTAGAACAAAGAGAAAAGATAAAAACAATGTTCTTTAAAAATCCAGCTTTGTTCGAAATATTTTCTAGATTTGTACTCTGTAGAACCCAACTAGGACTGCAGTGCAGTCTATAATTTCTAATTAGATGTTTGGAAGGTTTGAGAAATATGAAAACGTGCATTGTATTTGTACAGCAGATTGGTTTGTATTCAGACTTATCTGAAGAACTAGTTTCTTATGAAAACATACTCACATAATAAATATTGGAATAACAAGGAGTATTGAGGGTTATACAATATAAGATTTCAGGAAGGGGGGGGGTAAAGAGGGCACTGCTCCCCACCCCCCTGGATTAGGAAATCTATGGGTTTTAAGGGGTGTTTGGGCTCCAACGAATGCTGAGCCCCCCCCCCCTATAAAAAATNATATACTACTGTTTATATACGTTGCTCCCTTTGTTTTATTCTTTCAAGGTGTTGTTTGAAAACCACAAAAATACAGTCGAGTGTTAAAATAACTTTAATTGTCTATCCCTACTACCTTTTATATATTTCCTTATTTTGTATCTGCTACAAAACCACGCGAGTCACTTTTACAGAGAATTTGTAAGTGAAAATTGTCAATTTTTAGTTTAAAACCATGTATTACTTTATAATATTTTACTCAGAAAAAAAGGGTACTGTTGTGAATCATGCATGTAACTCTTGAAGTAGGGGGTCACTGAAAATCAAATATACAGCCCCTTTAAGATTTATAAAAAAAAAACACACAAAAACACAGATTATTTGTGGAAAAAATGTTAAAATTAAGAATGGTTTTTACTGTTTAGTGAGAGTGGATTTCAATGTGTCCAGCTTGAGAAGGTTTCGGAGAACGTGGTTCGTCTCCAGGTTGGCAGATTAACACACACCAAGGATGAAGCCTGTCATCCCCAACTCTTCTTCAATAATATCCATCCTATTCTACTGACAAGTAAGTTAGTTTCCTAGAGCTAGGATTTATTTCTCTAATGGATTAAAAACTACAATTGCAAACACACTTTTATTATTGGAAACTAGAATGTTATTGACAAGTTGTTTTTAAAAGTTTTCAAAGTGAATTAAATGATTACAATTTTAAAAGAAAGTTTTTTTTCTTTAAAATAAAGTGTTGACGAAAAATAAAAAGGGTTTAGGATCTGAATCCATATACCAGTTTACCATTTAAATAGGACTTTATTTTTCTATAAAATAAATGAATTGAGTCTTTGCCACAAACTCTGATTTTTGATTTCTATATCTTTGCATCCAAATGTCGTAGACCATAGATTTATTTTTACTTTGAATTCTTTTGGGATGCAATAATCCTAATTTGAAATATCAAATATTTACATTATCAGGGTTAAAAGATATGGTGATTATTTACATTATCAGGTTAAAAAGATATGGTGATTATTTACATTGTCAGGGTAAAAAGATATGGTGATTATTTACATTGTCAGGGTAAAAAGATATGGTGATTACACAATTTTAGTTAGTTGCAAAGACTCAATTCCTTTGAAATCTATACAAGCAGTTAAAACTGACTATATTTCTAGTAATTGAGTCTTTGCCACACAAACAGTTGATAGGGTACTCCTCAGATATTTCAAACTTTAATTATTTAAGAAGTCTTACTTTGAAAAAACTAAGATCTTCGACTTTGGGTTGCCAAGATATAAAGGATATGAAATCAGAAAACTCGATTCCTCTCAAACGTTTTCTTCCAGCTCTTTGCTGAGGAAAAGTTAATAATACTTTGCCACAAACTCAAAATTTCTAATCCCTATATCTTAAACAACTGATAGGGTACACCTTAGATATTTCAAACTTTAATCATTTGATCTAACAGAAGTCTTAATTTGAAAAATCTAAGGTCTTCGACTTTGGGTTGCCAAGATATAGAGGATATAAAATCAGAGTTTGAGGCAAAAACTAGATTCCTTTCAACCATTTTCTTCCAACTCTTTGCTGAAGAAAAGCTCCTTTCTTGTAAATGATCTTCAAATATTCGATTAATTAAGATTATTATTTCTATAATTGATCTTTAATTATTGACAATAAAGAAAACTAAGGATATCTTAATTGCCAAAACTGGCTTTCAATGATGTAATGCAGCAAACAAATAGAAATATATATTTTTTTAAAGATGAAAATTATTATTTATAATCCTATTGTATCTTTGCTACCTGAAATATGAAACTATCAATTCTTCCAGATAAATTATTAAGATTTGAAGTTTAAAACAGAGTTTGATTCGAGTAATCATTTTCTTCGTAAAAGAATGGACTCCTTCCCTCTCTAATTCCATGATGGTGTAAACCTTTGATATGTTAAACTTATAGACTATTTGATCCAGCAGAATTCCTAGTTTCAAATATTAAAGTTCTCCGACCTTGGGTTGCAAAGATATCGGAATTAGAAAATCAGAGTTTGTGGCNGCGTATAGGTTAGATGACACCATTGAAAACAATATCCTGTTGTTCAAATAAATAGGATCAATTTCTCCAAGTCTATATTGAACCAGTGCTCCGTGTATTCAACTAACATGTGTGTTTTATTTGCTCTGTCCTTTATTGTAAACTGGATACAACTAGAACAAAGTATGCATTAGAGATCTCAAGTTTGGAAAATCTGGCTTAAAGGGAGTGTACGCGTAATTATAAGTGAACCTTTTGGTTGGGAATACTCGTTCACAACGGTACCCTTTAAAGCTTTGTCGGATCAAGTTTTAATAAAGTTTCTACTGCAGGAAAAGGTTTAGGAATTTTCAGAATTAAACACTTAAAACCTGGAAAAAGGACATTTCCTTCCACAAAACCAACAGAATATGGACAATACAAGGAATACACTCCGCTATTCTTAGATTGAAAATATTTCTCAATTTCTTGAGTTATATTTAAGCGTTGATATGCAACAGTTTGAAAACTGCAAATATATATTTTAGATGTCAAACCTTGCCCAACTTCCCTTCATGTTATTCTCATAAAACTATCATTCAACAACTTCAAGTTTTAGTGTATCCTTGGATACAGGTTCAAGTGTATCCTTGGATACAGGATACAGGTTCTAGTGTATCCTTGGATAGAGGTTCTAGTGTATCCTTGGATAGAGCTTCTAGTGTATCCGTGGATACATGTTCTAGTGTATCCTTGGATACAGGTTCTAGTGTACCGTGGATACAGGTTCTAGTGTATACTTGGATACAGGTTCTAGTGTATCCTTGGATACAGGTTCTAGTGTATACTTGGATACAGGTTCAAGTGTATACTTGGATGCAGGTTCAAGTGTAACCTTGGATACAGGTTCTAGTGTATCCTTGGATACAGGTTCAAGTGTATCCTTGGATACAGGTTCTAGTTTATCCTTGGATATAGGTTCTAGTGTATACTTGGATACTGGTTCTATAGTGTATCCTTGAATACAGGTTCTAGTGTATCCTTGGATACAGGTTCTAGTGTATACTTGGATACAAGTTCTATAGCTTATCCTTGAATACAGGTTTTATTGTTTCCTTGGATACAGGTTCTAGTGTATCCTTGCATACCGGTTCTAGTGTATACTTGGATACAGGTTCTATAGTTTATCCTTGGATAAAGGTTCTATAGTTTATCCTTGGATACAGGTACTTTGTATTCTTGGTTCTTTGTGTCCCCGGATACAGGTTCTTTATATCCTTTGATACAAGTTCCAATGAATCCTTAAGCTATTACTTCCAATGTATCCTAAACTTCAGGTTCCAATGTATCTCAAACTCAAGGTTCCAATATATTCTAAATTCCAGGTTCCAAGGTATTCTAAGCTATTGGTTCCAATGTATCTAGGTTAGATATTCAATATTGAATCTAAATCTGAAACCTAAGCAGAACGCTTCATTTCTCCTCCTCCGCCCTGACATGGATTTGTCTGCTTCAGCTTCAAAAATTCAATATAAATTCTATATAGCTCTTCATACTTGACGTGACATAACTCTCTATTGTGTTGAGTGGCATATTCTTCAGGATATTATTCATCATTTTAATCATAGTTAGAAACTTTTATGAATCCCTGTTCTCATTCCTACCCGGAGAAACCTTTCCGGAAATTGACAGTTTCCATTTCCACCGAAATTTCTTGATATTTCTTATTGGTTCTTGCTGCAACAAATATATTGGGCAGAAAAGATATAAATTCTAGGCGAACAACTGTACTTCAACACTTCTACACAATACACAATACACAACTTACAATTGTAAAGTGTAGAAACAATTTAACCTAACATATTTAACTTGTATCTAGTTCTTGGACAAATAAATCTCTTCTAATGCCTGTTTTTCTATTGTTCTTTCCAAGCTGAATTGTACAAATTGAGTTTGCAATATGTAATTTATATAGGTATGTGCAGTTTTAGGAGGTTTCACGTCCTTATGAGAGATGGTTTTGGTTTTATAAGATGTAGTTTGGTTTTATAAACAGTGGGTTAATTGTAACGAAGTGGTCTGGTTGTATAAGATGTATAGACTAGTTTTTATTAGTTTAGACTAGTTTTCACTATATTAGTTTAGTTTTCACTAGATTAGACTAGTTTTCACTAAATTAGACTAGTTTTCACTAGATTAGACTAGTTTCCACAAGAAATTAGACTAATCTTTACTTGATTAGACTAGTTTTCACTAGATTAGACTAGTTTTCACTAGATTAGACTAGTTTTCACTAGATTTGACTAGTTTTCACTAGATTTGACTAGATTAGATTAGACTAATATTCCCTAGATTAGACTAGTTTACACTAAAATAGACTAGTCCTCAATAGATTAGACTTTGGAGGACTTATCTGTGTATTCCAGGCTCATAGTTGGAATTTGTAAAGGGGGGGGGCACAAAATAAAAAAATAGCATAGATGTTTAAGATAGGTACGCGCCGCAGGGGAAACTTTTTTTCACTTGAAAAACTCAATAAGGGTCAAAATTGATTAAAGAAGACTAAAAAGTTAGATCTCTAAGTTTTCATACAATAAAGTGTATTGAGAAAGATAATTAGCCTGTTTTCTTTCCCTTAAGTGTCATTGAAAAAAAAAAAAATTTTGAATTTTTTATCACGACTAGCCAATACTGTAAAGACCGAGAAAAGCTCAAGCATGAAAATCATCAGTTTTCTTGAAACTAAAATTCGAAAAATTCTCCTGAAACTGGACATATTTGTACATAATCTAAATTTGTCTTTTTCTTATTTTACATTTATCCAAGAACAGAAGGAAAAAGGATAAGTTTCTCAAAATACAAAAAAGTGTATTTAAATCCTATGATTTCACAAGACAGGATAGAAATAAAAATTCCCAAATAATTAGTTCAGAAAACAGTCAATTTTTCTTTAATTTGAAGAAAAAATAACCCTTTACACATAATATTTGAAACGAAAATTAGATTTTTTGCCAATTTTCTCCCCATTTTTCCTTCATTCTTTCATTTTTTGTTTCCTTCTTTTCATTTCTTCTTTTTCTTCTTTATTGTCTCATAATGTGTGCCACATCTGTGCCCTCATTTAAGTGTAAAATGGAGGCACGTGCCTCTCTGCCCCCCCCCCCCAGCTACGGGCCTGGTGTAATCTGCTATGTATATAACAAAACAAAAGAAGAATTGTTACTACATTTTCTCTTGGTTCCGGAGAATTATAAAGTTTTAAATAAAATACAATTTAAGAAAATATTTCCCTGTGTTCGTGACATGAATATTTTCTAGAAATAAATCCTTGTTCCACATCCTTCCTTCCTCTCAATAATTCATATTTAGTTCTCCATCTTTTAATATAGATCACATTGCTTTACTTTATACAAAAATGTGGGTTTGGGAAATTTAAGGAAAACAGACTGACATGGACCCCCCTGGCAGGAAAAGGTGTGCAATCTTTTTGGCGCGAAAGTTGTTTTAATCTATCTCAACGGGACTGTCGTTTTAATTCATTCTTGACCATCATACACGTACAGCTTTACACTGTTGTAAATCAGACTCTACACTCTACAATTGAAGTGTCACATCTAATTTTTTCAAATCCCCGTAATGAAAAGAAAATCTTCTAAAATGCTCTGATTTATTCTGCCGCAATTATATTGGCATAGAAAGCTATAATTTGCATGTTTTAGGTCTTCATTTGAGCAGCCAAGTTTGTCCGTTGAGTGGACAATACAAGATCAGATCTGATCTGTCTCCAGGAGCAGCAGTGTCCATCTCCTCCGTACCTAAGATGGACCTGGATATCTCCTCTGTATCTGAGGTGGACATGAATACAAAGTGCCCTTCTCTTCTCTCCTCATGTACAAACACACATACTCTAACATTCTCACATAACTGTGGAAAATCTGTTCAAGGTATTTTAAATGAATATAGAGATAATATCCTGGTATTGGAATATAACTTAACAAATCTTACTTTTTCAAATAGTTCCTGGCCTGTATGCAATCATAGCATTTTTGCCTTTAAGCCCTAGTTTTGTAAATTAAAATATTGTTCTTTAAAAAAAAATAATAATTTGTAATTATGAAAATCAATTCGCGTTTTATTCGTAATTTATCTTTATATTATTGCCATGAAAAACAACATAAATATGTGCGTAAATACAATTACATTTAGATTAAAGAGACAAATATGTTTGTTACTTGTAAATTTTTATATCAGTGCAAAGATACAAAGATATGAAGTATGATACTGTGTTATTAGTGTATGCGAGATATAAAAAACATTTATCTACAGTTTACAGTTTACAGTTTACAGTTTAGATTTTACAGTTTACAGTTTACAGTTTACATTTTACAGTTTACAGTTTTTTACAGTTTGCAGTTTACAGTTTACAGTTTACATTTTACAGTTCACAGTTTACAGTTTACAGTTTGCAGTTTACAGTTTGCAGTTTACAGTTTAGTAGACTTGAAACGTTAATCCTTCATTTCTTCAATCATTTGATCCATCTAGGCTTTAATCCTTTGATCTTTTAATCCATCCTGCATTAATCCTTAAAGTCTGGATTTTTAAAATTTACTTTCTTATTCTATCCTATATTACATTCAAAAGATACAGCCTGTTAACCTTCACTTCTTCCATCCGTCATATCTCATAATATTCATTCATCTTTAAAACCATCCTCCTAATCCATCTTATCCATTCTTCCATCCTTTCTCTTATCTTTTCTGCTGTCCTTTATCTATCTGGGTTTCTATCTAACTTAATATCTTTTTGTTCCCAGGGGAATTATTTTGAATATTTAGTTTTATCTCTCGAGGTTCTAGAGGAGAACTAGAGGAAAACTAGAGGAAAACTAGAGGAGAACCAGAGGAGAACTAGAGGAGGACTAAAGGAGAACTAGAGGAAAACTAGAGGAAAACTAGATGAGAACTAGAGGAGAACTAGAGAACTAACAAGTGTGTTTTATTTGCTCTGTCCTTTATTGTAAACTGGATGCAACTAGAACAAACATTTTAGAACAAAGTATGCATTAGAGAACTAGAGTTCGGAAAACCTGGCTTAAAGGGAGTGTACGCGTAATTTTAAGTAAACCTTTATGCAAAGTTGGCAATACTCGTTCACATTGGTGCCCTTTAAAGTTTTGTCGGATCAAGTTTCAATTAGATAGCAATGTTTATTATTTTTAATTATGGGTTCTCTAAATAAGTGACTTTCGCATTTCTACTGCAGGAAAACGTTTAGGAATTTTCAGAATTAAACACTTAAAACCTGGAAAAAGGACATTTCCTTCCACAAAACCAACAGAATATGGACAATACAAGGAATACACTACTAGAGGAGAACTAGAGGAGAACTAGAGGAGAACTAGATGAGAACTAGAGGAGAACTAGAGGAGAACTTTGTATAAAGAGAACTCGAGGGGTGGAGCTAGACTAGAGTTTATTGCATGATCAACATATTCAGATTTAAATTTGGGAAAACCAAGGAAGGATTAGGAAGAAAGCCATTGCAAACTCCCCAACTCTCCGGATACATACAAAGTCTGAAGTTAACCTACTTTTTTCTACCAGCTTGGGAACCCAGCTTTGCATGGAGTTTTCCTTTTAAAAGTTCCTTTATCATAAATTGTGGCAAATCGGTTCATGTGTTATGATCGGACAAACAGAGATTACTACTTTATTTATATAGATTCTTGTGTTTAGATTATAACTGTCATGACTCCTGGGAGACAGGGTTGAATCAGAAGATGTTGATTCTCTCACAGTCCGCTTTAAGGTACATAGATAGTATCCAGGTTGTCCTACTCATCCAGCAAATTTTAAAATAACTGAAATTCGTTAGTCTTGGAGATTTGTTCATTCTGTTCAAAGATTCAACTAATAAAATATGGTCATTTTATAATGTACTAAGAAAATCTGCAAATCTTAATGTAAAAAAATGCGTTGTGGACTTTTTATCACTCGCTTAAGAGCTTTCACAACGGGAACCATCTTCTTGTATTAATGGTAAATTGCAGATTTACTGTTTATATAATAAAAACGTTCATATTTCAGATTGAACCCAGGAACTGAGTTCTTGCCACAAACTCAAATTTTCTAATCCCTATATTTTTTCTGATGGTGTAAACCTTTGATATTTTAAAGTAAAACTATTCGATCTAACAGAATTCATAGTTTGAAATATCAAAATTTTATGACATCGGGTTGCACAGATATAGGGGTTAGAAAATCAGAGTTAGTGGCAAGAACTCATTTCTTTTAAACAAATGACGATTTTAAAGCAAATCAAAGATTGGTAAGATTGATAGGACATCAATCTCTTCTTCCTCTTTCATCCAGCTTAAACCTTTTTGGCCAGTTTTGTTAATTTTAAAAATGCAATTTAGACTGGGGAACATAGTGGATTCACAACTAAATGTTTATCAATTTTTCATAAAGTCAATCTAGACATAGAAAGAAAATTTTTTGACATTTTACAATTTTTTTTGCTCTGCATTACTGCCATTATCGTTCTATTCTTCATAATACTTTCTATATTTGAAATCTTAAAAACTTTTTTCTATTCTTCACCGTTCTTACTCTTATTTTTATACTCTAACTTCCATTTTTTAAATTTTATTAAACATTCCCTGTTGAATTTTCACATTTTTTACTTGCATCAAATATTTCTTTTACCACCTGGCCTCCTGTCTCCAATATTTATGTTTGTCTAGTGTAAACGAATCTATTTATTTGTTGGCATTATCTATATTGAAAATCATCAACAAGACATTGATTTTTTTATGGGAAAATATTGAGAATAGTTGATCCTTTCCTATAGTATCAAGAGTTTAGTATTTTCTAATAAAATAAAGAATAAAATAATATTATTAAGAAAATATCAAATATATTTTCTTTACTGTTTTACAAATACCCAGCTAGGGGAAAAGAATAAACTTGGCAGACGTTTCAATCGGAGAAATATTTGTTGAGCAATTATTTTTAATGAAATGTTAGTTTGTTGGGGCGGACTTCTGTACAATAATTATTATGTTGAAGGTTTTAATTAGACAAAAAATATGTTTAAAAATAGAATGTTTATCTTAATATTTTCCAGCTTTTTTTTGACAATTTTGCGATAACAGAGATGAATAAATAAATACTTTGTTTTAGTGCCAAGAAATTCTGTATTATCGTCAATAAGACCAAAGACGACCTGAGCCTTGTTGTGCGAACCACGTGCGATACGGAAGCTGAAACAACTGGTGATTCAAAAAAGATTGCGACAACCTATCATGGTAAGTTAAAGTTATACAATACCTAATCTATAAAAAATGTAGTTGTTAAATTAAGTTCATTTCAAAATGATTTCTAATGCAAAAAAGATAAATACAGTAATAACCAGAAAACAATGGAATAGGAAGAAGAATTTTAACAATTTGATGTTGTTACAAAGCAAATTTGATTTTGTTAGAAAGCAAATTGATTTATTTGACGCTTATTAAATCACTACTGTAGTGAAATGGGTCTGTTTACACTGCACAATAGTTTTGACTCTTGCTCATTGGACTTCTTAAAATTACAAATCGATTGTATTTTAGAGTTTTCTGGTTATCACTGTACATTATTTTGGGCTTCTCAGTCCTAGCTAGGTTTTCAGAGTTTAAGATTATAAATTAATTTAATATTTCTACTCTCAGATATTTTGGACTCTAATATTTCACTCAGCACACCTGGTTTGGACAATTAACTATTTAATAAAGAATTCTAAAAAACTGAGTTGAGAAGATGTTTGAAATTCAAAATGCCATTAATTGAGTGAATTTATGGTTTTATATAAAATTTTTTAATAAGCATGATCGATTGAGGTTTAATTCAATGTCCATACGTTAGTTTAAAAGGACATTTTATCCAGGTGGAGGATTTCAGTTTTATTTTGAACTGTTGACTCGGTAAATTTAAAGGTTTGACATGTTACGACACGGCTGGTTAAGTTCAGATTTTACATTTGTGCCAGAAACTCAATTTTAAAAATAAAAAATTTGATTATTTATAGCTCTTTAAACTATTGTTGCAATGATTTAGTTCAAATGAAAAATAAAATTAGGCTTTCTTTTGGTTTGTTCTTTTGTTTCATTTTTTAGCAGAAAATCTCTTCTTAAAACTTCTAATCTCGGAGAACTATCCGAAAGGAGACATTTTAATTCGCCGAATTGCAGGATATACTGAGAGATGCTTTCTGAAAAGATTAAAAATGCCAAGTTCTGAACCCAAATATTTTCATGGATTTAAAGGGAGTGTTCGCAAAAGACATGAAGGGGGGGTATAGGCTTAAGGCGAAAAATTATCCCTTTCGATCGCTACTAATCTTACTTCTATCTGTTGCGTCTATAAGGAGAAAATTGTTAAAAACGCTTATGCTGAAGAACATAACGTCAATACCAATTCAGAAAGTTGCAATATACGACTCGGATCGTAAAAAATCAATTTAATTTCAAACAAATCATTCAGATATTACAACCTATGGTCATCGATTATTTTTCGACGAATTCGTAAATAGTTTGCCACCAGCTCTGCTGTCGATGCTTTGAATGATTACACGTGGCAGAGACACCTAGCGGAAAAAACGTCGTTTTAAGTGCAAATTGTATATAAAACAAATATTAACTATATACGAATGCGTCGAAAAATAATCGATGACTTAAGGTTGTAAATAATTGAAATCAATTGACTGTGAGCGTAATTTAAAGTTATCCTCCGTGTAAAGATTGCAGTGTCCTATAGCATAATTGAAGATAGTAAATTTTCAAAATTAAAAACATTGATATCTAATAACTTTTAGGGTACCCTTGGGAATTGGGCATTGTCATCTTTGTATGGAGGGTCACTTGAAATTACGCTTACAATCCCTTTAATTAGGTTTTCCACGAAATGGCTAAATCTTTTGCGCAAAATTTTCGCTATTTTCGCGCAATTTTTTTTGGCGAACTTTTGCACTATTTTTGCGCATGAAACGCAATGAGTGTTGCGCAATTTGCGCAAAACCGGAAATATTTTTTGCGAATGAAACGAAATTTTAATTTTGCGCAATTTGCACAAAACCGCAAGTTTTACGCAAATATAACATTTTAGGCAAATTGTCAAAAGTTGATATTCTAAGCTAAGAATTAAACAACTGAAGATTTATTCCATAACAATTACACTCAATTGGTTACTTCCAGTTACAAAAAGTTTAAATTAAGGGACCAAAATTAATAAAATAGAAATTAGAGAGTGTGAAACTTGGCAATATTTTAATCCTATTAAATAATTTCAAGTGACCCTTAAAAGCTTTGCCTAATCAAGTATGAATTATATTCTTAAATTTTTTTAATCAAATTTCTGAAATCTCTTTAATCTCATATAAAATAATGCAAGAAAGTAACCAATGCCTGAAGAATCCAGTTTAAGGAAATATGCATGTCCAAAACTAAAATTGTCGAGAAAATTGTGAGATTTGAACTCTTCTTAACTGTCATTGGTCAATTATGTAAAAGTGACCAATAGGAAGACATTCCAAAACAAGATTCTTCCAGAATTGAATTCTAAGAAACACACACCGTCACCAACCGTTTGATTTTTACGAAATTGCGCAAAACTCTAGGTGTTGTTGCGCAAAACTCTAGGTGTGGAATTGCGCAAAATTCTAGGTGTGGAATTGCGTAAAACTTGAGTTTCGCAAAAGCGGAATAGGCCAATTTTGCGCGAAATGACTTTTGCGAATGATTGCGCAAATTGTTGTTTTTTCGCGCAAAACTGATGCGCAAAGAAAGAAAATTTTGCGCTTCGTTCCGCAAAAATTGCGCAAAAGTTTTGCGAATGGAAACCCTAACTTTAATTATGTACGTTTAGGTGACTGTTCTCCAACTGCACTGGCTACAGCGAATGGTATCTCCAGTTGGCAACTATCTTCGGTTTTACTTGATCTCATTCTCATGCACGTCTTTCAATCTCTTCGGGGAGTTAACATGGATCCAGATTTCATTTAAATGTGAACAAAATTTATTCTTACTTTTTAAAATCTTTGTTAAACGTTCTCCTTCTATCTTTCATCCTAAGCTTCCTTACTTTTTTATCTCTCATTTATCCTTTATCACACATATTTCCTAACCTATCTTTTTTATCATTCATACTTCCAAACCTATCTTTTCCCTTTATCCTTCATCCTACATACTTCCTAACCTATATTTTTCCTTTATCCTTTATCCTACATACTTCCTAACCTATCTTTTCACTTTAACCTTCATCTTATATGCTTCCTAACCTATCTTATCCCTTTATCCTTCATCCTACATACTTCCTAACCTATCTTTTCCCTTTATCCTTCATCCTACATACTTCCTAACCTATCTTTTCCCTTTATCCTTTATCTTACATACTTCATAACCTATCTTTTCCCTTTATCCTACATACATCCTAACCTATCCTTTCCCCTTACCCTTTATCTTACACACTTCCTATTCTATCCTTTCCTTTTTCCCTTTATCTTACATACTTCCCGACCTATCTTTTTCCTTTATCCTTCATCCTACAGACTTCCTAACCTATTCTTTCCCTTAATCTTTCATACTTTTAAACCTATCCTTTCCCTTTATCCTACATTTTCCCTAACCTATCCTTTCCCTTTATCCTTTATTCTACATACTTTCTACCCTATTTTTCCATTTTTCCTTTATCCTACAAACTTCCTAACCTATCTTTTTCCTTTGTCCTTTATCCTGCATACTTCGTAACCGATCCTTTCCATTTTTCCTTTATCCTACATACATCCTAACCTATCCTTTCCATTTATATTTCATACTTCCTAACCTATCCTTTCCATTTATATTTCATACTTCCTAACCTATCCTTTCCATTTTTCCTTTATCCTACATTGTCATAAAACTTTCCAATTTTATATTTTTCCCCACCATTTTCTCTGAGCTAAAATTGTATTGTATCTCTCTGCAGTTGGAATGATTATATTTGTGTTAAATGTGTGAACCTGCTGAGATTTCAGTGGATAGGGTGGTGAAGGACTTGATGAAATAGAAAATGAAAATTGAAAATTAAACTTCATGGGGTGCCAATGGGGTTTATTAAATAAAAGATTCTTTTCTATTCAATTATTTTTCTGGAAATTTCCACCGGTTCCTTTAAATCCAGTTTATCCCAGACATTTCCCAACTCTTGAACTCCCAATTGTGTATTTTAATAAAAGCGAGGGGAGCCCGTCTCTGGGAATAGAATTTTAGATCTTGTGACTTTTATCATTTTCTTTAAACCTTCTCCATCCTACATCTTACACCTTCTCTATCCTAGACCTTTTCCATCCTACACCTTCTCCATCCTGCACCTTCTGTATCCTACACATTCTTCATTCTACACACCTTCTCTTTCCTGCACCTCCTTCATCCTGCTTCATCTCCATCCTATACCTTCTCTGTCTTACACATTCTCCATCCAGCACCTTCTCTATACTACACCTTATCCATCCTGCACCTTCTCCATTCAATACCTTCTCTATCTTACACCTTTTCCATCTTACACCTTCTCTATCCTGCGCATTCTTCATTCTACTCCTTCTCCATCCTGTACCTTCTCTATCCTACACCTTCTCCATCCTGCACCTTCCCTATCTCAAACTTTCTCTATCCTTCACCTTCTTCATTCTACTCCTTCTCCATCCTTCACCTTCTCCATCCTACACCTTCTCTATCCTAAACCATATCTATCCTACACCTTCTCTATCTTACACCTTCTCCATCCTACACCTTCTCTATCCTACACCTTCTCTATCATACACCTTCTCTATCCTACACCTTCTCTATCTTACACCTTCTCTATCCTACACCTTCTCCATCCTACACCTTCTCTTATTAAGGGATTGTTAATAAGAAGATGAATCGTAAGATTGGTCTGATATTTGTAATATTAATTTCTTTGCTGCTTGAAAATTGATTATTCGAATTTTTCTAATATTTTGATCTTTTATACAGTTTGCAGTATATTTAGATCTTATAGGTGTTGCTGTTTAAATGTTATTGTTAATATTATGTACCGGCCGGTTTATGCGCTGTGTTTACTGTACTTTTTAAACTGGTTCTACGTTTCCGGGATCTCTTCTAGTATTTTTATAAAGATGTAACTTTGCAATTGTATGTAGTACATATATGTTAATTAAAAATTCTCACAAAAGTATGTTTATTTTAGTTGATAGAGATTATAGACTAGAGAACTATGTGTATGTTTAGTTGATAGAGATTATAGACTAGAGAACTATGTGTATGTTTAGTTGATAGAGATTATAGACTAGAGAACTATGTGTATGTTTAGATAATAGAGATTATAGACTAGAGAACTATGTGTATGTTAGTTGATAGAGATTATAGACTAGAGAACTATGTGTATGTTAGTTGATAGAGATTATAGACTAGAGAACTATCGAGGTTTCTCTACAAAATTGATTTGCCAAAGAAAACGGTGAAACTGGACAGTGTACTTGATGAATCATTTCTTTTTAGAGAGTCTCATGTGTTTCGCAGTAAAAAAACAATTACTTCCTAATTTTTACTCAGATAGAGTTTAAAGAATACCATTGGGAATCTAGCCTGCCGCCCTTCTTTTTTTTTAAATTGTAAGGAAAACTTGATATTACTTCTTAAAAAATGCTAACGATAGAGTGTTAATTTGCATTAAACCCGATTTTATTTTTGATCCCTCTTTTCTAGGTTTCGCCCTGTATAGATATTTTGCCAAGTTCACTTTTCCAGTGTCACCCTGTGACAGAAGGAACAACATTCAATTTGTTTTAATCCATTGGTTCACAATCAGATATTTGAATTTGAATGGGATCAAATAAAATTTATTGATCACGTGGTTTAAAACTTCGGTTTCCTTTTCACAAAATGTATTATTTAGAAATATCCATCTTACTCCAGAATATTTTAAAGTATCTAGATATTCTAGAATATCTGAATATATTCTATATTATATGGATATATTCTAGAATATCTGGACATATTCTAGAATATCTCGATATATTCTAGAATATCTGGATATATTCTAGAATATATGAATATATTCTAGAATATCTGGATATATTCTAGAATATCTCGATATATTCTAGAATATCT
>NW_019397404.1:46074-50465 GCF_000591075.1 Eurytemora carolleeae
ACATAATATTTTTGATTTTTTTTAAAAACAATTTTCGCTGAGGCTGGATTTTCGAACATTCCTGGAAAATATAAAAATGTCGTCTTCATTATCAAAAATCCTCGAAACAGGAATAAATGTTTTCAAAAGTAACTCTCATATCATGAAAAATACAAAATATTATGAAATATCAACTATTTACGAATGCGTCGAAAAATAATCGATGACTATTTGAATGGACACTACGTTCTTCGGTGTGAGTCGTTTTTAACAATTTTCTCCTTATAGACACAACAGATATAAGTAAGATTAGTAGCGATCTAAAGCGCTTTTTTTATTTTTCGCGAACACTCCCTTTAAGTAAAATTGCTGTGTTTCAATTTTTGCAATAACTTGAGTTTAATTGTCGCCTATTTAATCCACTGTTTTCTGGGTCTCACTGTACATCACTTCAAAATGTAAACCCCCAGAGAGTAAGGAATAGAAGTGAGATATAAGTGACACGACCCGTACTATCATATGATTATACTGTACATCAAACAAATATTTCTTATTCAAATGAAGTACCATCTGCAAAGCATGTATAATCATATGGTAGGGCGGGCCACGTCAGTTCTAACTCAATCTCCCTTTTATGCCTTACTCCCTGGATACCCCCTTTAGTTTCTAACTGTATTGTAAACAAGGTATATAGATATGTTAAGAGTACACAATAGGTTCAACTTCTAACTTCTAAGTTCATTCTTTTCAAAGAATTTGCAGAAAGTGCATCTTTTTCTTTTACACTCTATTTATATCTATTTTAATATTTCTCTAAAGTTTGACATAAAATGTTATTGGTAAACAAAGGAACTGTTTGGTTCTACTCTGGGAGGGACCGTATAATACTACAATTTCAAGGATTTTACTCCAAAATAAAGCAATTTTCAATCAAAATGCTGTCTTAGAAATTAAATTTTTAAAAGATTTTAAAAGAACTATTCTTGAGTTCTCTAGATGTCACAGTAAAGTATAAATAGTAAATAAGACTAAGAGTATTTTTAAAAAGTTTCTCAAACTGGAGATCTTCTTATCTGATCCTAGCTGTGGCAATATGAATTTTGTAGATTTTCTAAATAGAAAACTTACAAATCCATCCATTAATCAGTCTTTAAACTTTACACAGATCAGTCTTATCTAAACACAGATCTGTATTCAACCAAACACAAATCTGTAATCTGTATACAACTAAGCACAGATTTGTATTCAACTTTACACAGATCTGCATTCAACTAAACACAAATCTGTATTCAACTGAACATAGATCTGTAATCTGTATTCAACAAAACACAGATCTGTATTCAACTAAACACAGATCTGTATTCAACTAAACAAAAATCTGTATTCAACTAAACACAGATCTGTAATCTGTATTCAACAAAACACAGATCTGTAATCTGTATTCAACAAAACACAGATCTGTAGTCAACTAAACATAGAACTGTATTCAACTAAACACAGATCTGTATTCAACTAAACACAGATCTGTATTCAACTAAACATAGATCTGTATTTATCCAAACAGATCTGAATTCAACTAAACACAAATCTGTATTCATCTAAACACTGAATATAAAATTATTCTCCTTCTATCCCTGCGGGTCCGTGGTGTTCACGGAATAAACTCAATTTAAATGGAATTTTGTATTTGACAATAAATGGGAATTCTCAAAATTTATCGAGGTCGAAAGCTAACACAGTCAAGGTATAATACAGAAAGTGGGTTGTAATTCATGTGAGCGGGTTATTTAATCTTCATTTTTTCAGTTACCAGAAATGGAAAACCTTTTTTATTATGATAAAGAAAAATATTACGACATGTTGATAAGAAATTGTTACCATTCAAAAATGGTATGAAATAAAGGAAATATAAAGCATAAAAACTGACGTAAGTGAATCCTCAGAGTATAGGAAAAAAAATTCATTTACAAGTAAAAAATGGACAAATAAAATGATACTAATGAATCATAGAAAGCCAGAGTTCTCTTGGCGTTTCTTAACGGATAAATATCCCTATACGATATAGATGAGGAGACTTGTCATCTGTCCCACTGCTATCCTTGACTACAGTTTATGTACAAGTAAGCCTTTCTCCATTCTTACAATATCTTACCAATTATTTTTTCTTTATTAAAATTATATCCAATTTTACAAAGATTTTTAAATTTTAGAAAAAGCCAAATTATGAAATACGCTTTTTAAAACATTTTTTAAGAGAGTCATTGTGAATCAGGCATAACCTTATTCTAAATAAAATGTAACTTGAAATTACCTTTAAAGAAGTTGATTTCAGCGTAATTTCAGATAATTATACAAAGAACCAAATCTTTATATTGCATGATTTAAATATATTAATTTTCAAGATGGACCAAGAAACATGGGGAGCATATATACAGGGAAACGGAAAAATGGAGAAGGATAGGGGGAAATGTTGAAGGAAAGGGGAAAATGTAGAAGCAAAGGGGAAAATGTAGAAGGAAAGGGGAAAATGTAGAAGGAAAGAGGGAAAATGTAGAGGGAAACGGGAAAATGCAGAAGAAAAGGGGGAAAATGTTTAAGGTTAGGAGAAATAGTAGATTGAAGGAGAAAAATGGAGAAGGAAAGCTGAAAAATGTAAAAGAAAAAAATACAATTGAAGAAGAAAGAAATACAGCGGAGCCCAAAACTGTGGGGAAGTCTGTGGTTTTAGTTTTTACCCAGTCTGATTTGACACAGACAAATTTTCTAATCCGTTTCTCTTTGCAACCAAATGGTGTAGACTTTTGAATCCAACAGAATTCATAGTTTGAAATATCAAAGTGCGTTAAGGTGCAAAGTTAAAGTGATAATAAATTCAGAATTTGGGGCAACACAGTTCCTTTTCAAGAACACAGTTCCTTTGCAAGAACACAGTTCCTTTGCAAGAACACAGTTCCTTTGGGGCAAGAACAGTTCCTTTGCAAGACGAATGTCAAAGCAAAAACCAAACATAGATAAAAAAGTGCAAAAGAAAAATTAGGAAAAAATCACGAAATAATAAATCAACATTTAAAACAGAAATTAAGTTTATTTATCATTGTAAAACAAAACAAACTATCTGCTCAACATTTAATTTGCATTAACTTTGTTTTTTATTATATTTGAATTTATCAAAGTTTATGTAAATAAAAACAGATACTGTATTTCGAAGGAACCCAGTGTTTGTCACACACTAAAATATTCTAATCTCCATACCTTTGCAATCTGATGGTGTAAACCTTTTTGATCTAACAGAATTTATAGTTTGACATATCATAGGTCTACGACACCTGGTTGCAAAGGGGAATAATAGAGTATGCGAGAAAAAAAAACCATTTCCTTTGCTGTCTACATATAAAGCAGCCTTATCTTATGACTAACATCCTATCATGCTGAAAGCTCAAAATTAATAACAATAGTAAAACCAGGCTTTAGTGCCTAAGTACAACCAAATATTTAACTAGAAAATGGAACTATATAACTAGAGATATGTTCCAATATTTAACTAGAAAATGGAACTATAAACTAGATATATGTTCCAATATTTAACTAGAAAATGAAACTATATAACTAGAGATATGTTCCAATATTTAACTAGAAAATGGAACTATATTACTAGAGATATGTTCCAATATTTTACTAGAAAATGGAACTATATTACTAGATATATGTTCCAATATTTAACTAGAAAATGAAACCATATTACTAGAGATATGTTCCAATATTTAACTAGAAAATGGAACTATATATATTACTAGAGATATGTTCCGATATTCAACTAGAAAATGGAACTATATTACTAGATATATATTCCAATATTTTACTTGAAAATGGAACTATATTACTAGAAATATGTTCCAATATTTAAATAGAAAATGGAACTATATTACTCGATATATGTTCTAATATTTTACTAGAAAATGGAACTAAATACATTACTAGAGATATGTTCCGATATTTAACTAGAAAATGAAACTATATAACTAGAGATATGTTCCAATATTTAACTAGAAAATGGAACTAGAGATATGTTCCAATATTTAACTAGAAAATGGAACTATAAAACTAGAGATATGTTCCAATATTTAACTAGAAAGTGTAACTATATAACTAGAGATATGTTCCAATATTTAACTAGAAAGTGGAACTATATAACTAGAGATATGTTCCAGTATTTAACTAGAAAATGGAACTATATATATTACTAGAGATATGTTCCAATATTTAACTAGAAAGTGGAACTATATAACTACAGATATGTTCCAATATTTAACTAGAAAATGGAACTATATTACTAGAGATATATTCCAATATTTAACTAGAAAATGGAACTATATTACTAGAGATATGTTCCAATATTTAACTAGAAAATGGAA
>NW_019397404.1:50472-55434 GCF_000591075.1 Eurytemora carolleeae
ACGTCGAATCGAATTCGATGGTGATCGCTACTAATCTTACTTCTATCTGTTGCGATCAAAAGCGCTTTTTTATCATTTTTCGCGAACACTCCCTTTAAGATTATAATGATAGAGGGGAGAGATGAGGAGAGTGAGTGAGGTTGGAGGATGTTAATATGTTCAGAATATGAAGGAGGGTAAAGGGATTATACGAATTTAGGAGACTTAAGGAATTGAGTGTCTGTCACAAACTCCTTTTGTGAAAGCCTTTTAAATTTCAAACGTTGATTATTTGAGCTAACAGAAGTGATAAATTCAACTGCTCATAAGTAAAAACTCCATTCCTCTGTTTTGAAGAGCAGCTTTGTATATGATAAGAATAAAAAAAAATTATGAAATGAAAAAATATTTAAAAATTTAACTTTTCTCTAAGAGATGAGGGATTAAGAATGAAATAAACAGTATAATTAAAAAAGTGTCTTTAAAATAAATTTTTGTTTTTTAAGAATTAGATGAATCATTGTAATAAATTAGATTTCATTGATTTTTTCGCTGTTGTAATCGTCTAAACCATTCTTTGGGGTGTTTTGAAGAATTCTCATCGATTTCTGCGTAACTCACTTGATTTAATAATACGGTCCTTTTATATATAAGTGAATTTCAATCAGAATTTGATCTATATTAAACATAAATTTTTCGCCTTTTCTTTTATATTTTTTGTCACGGATGCGTTTTAGATGAAAAGACAACTCTAAAATTTAAAGATTGTTGATTTAAAAACTTAAATGCGATTGAATTCAATTCGGAGAAACCAAATGGTTTAAATGAAACGAAAATGTTGTTATATTGTATGATACAGTGAGAACCAGAAAACTCTGAAATAGGAATACTATTTTAATTAGCAATACTTACGGTTCTTTGATGTCATTACAAAACAAATAGTTTTACCGGACACTTATTAAATCTCTAATTTTGTGGGTCTGTTCATACTGCACAATGGCTGTTTTCAATGCTCTTTGGACTTTAAAAAGTCATAAATTGAGCTTAAAAGTCGTCTTTCTATTTCAGAGTTTACTGGTTATCACTCTAGGAAAATGCCACATTTCTTTTTGATCAAAATTCACTGACAATGAATTATTTCTAAAATGAGAGTTAAAATTATAAAATTTTTGAATTTTTCTTGTATCAAATTTCTGAAAGTTTCCCTTTAAGCTAGATATGTTTTCTAAATATATCTTAATATAAAGTATAAAGAGGAAACTTTGTTAATCTGAGGACTTGGTTTCAGAGGAATTTGACGGATTTAATTGTTAAAACTTTTCTCATTATCTTCAACTTTAATTGAGCATATTTAGAAAAGAAGATACTAGATGCAGCCTGCATCCTCTAGCATCCTCTAGCATCCTCTAGCATCCTCTAGAATCCTTTAGCATCCTCTAGCATCATCTAGCATCCTCTAGCATCCTCTAGCATCCTCTAGAATCCTTTAGCATCCTCTAGCATCCTCTAGCATCTTCTATCATCCTATAGCATCCTCTAGAATCCTCTAGCATTCTGTAGCATTCTCTAGCAACCTCTAGCATCCTCTAGCATGCCTCTAGCATCCTCTAGCATGTGATACAAGATATGTGTCCTACAATATTTAGCATGCATGACATAAATATTTTATAAATGGATTTTAAGGTTTGTATATGTGAAATTGTGTTATTCTTGTGTGTGTGGTATTCTGTGATGTGTGTAAGATACTGTGTGATGCTTGTGTGTGTGGTATTCTGTGATGTGTGTAAGATACTGTGTGATGCTTGTGTGTGTGATATTCTGTGATGTGTTTAAGATACTGTGTGATGCTTGTGTGTGTGATATTCTGTGATGTGTGTGAGATACTGTGTGATGCTTGTGTGTGTGATATTCTGAGATGTGTGTAAGATACTGTGTGATGCTTGTGTTTGTTATATTCTGTGATATGTGTGAGATACTTTGTGATGCTTGTGTGCGTGGTGTTCTGTGATGTGTGTAAGATACTGTGTGTGGCTTGTGTGTGTGGTATTCTGTGATGTGTGTAAGATACTGTGTGATGCTTGTGTGTGTGGTATTCTGTGATGTGTGTGAGATACTGTGTGATGGTTGTGTGTGTGATATTCTGTGATGTGTGTAAGATACTGTGTGATGTTTGTGTGTGTGATATTCTGTGATGTGTGTAAGATACTGTGTGATGCTTGTGTGTGTGATATTCTGTGATGTATGTGAGATACTGTGTGATGCTTGTGTGTGTGGTATTCTGTGATGTGTGTGAGATACTGTGTGATGCTTGTGTGTGTGATATTCTGCGATGCTTGTGTGTGTGCTATAATGTGATGTGTGTAAGATACTGTGTGATGCTTGTGTGTGTGGTATTCTGTGATGTGTGTAAGATACTGTGTGATGCTTGTGTATGTGGTATTCTGTGATGTGTGTGAGATACTGTGTGTGTGGTATTCTGTGATGTGTGTGAAATACTGTGTGATGCTTGTGTGTGTGGTATTCTGTGATGTGTGTAAGATACTGTGTGATGCTTGTGTGTGTGATATTCTGTAATATGTGTGAGATACTGTGTGATGCTTGTGTATGTGATATTCTGTGATGTGTGTAAGATACTGTGTGATGTTTGTGTATGTGATATTCTGTAATGTGTGTAAGATACTGTTTGATGCTTGTGTGTGTGATATTCTGTGATGTGTGTGAGATACTGTGTGATGCTTGTGTGTGTGATATTCTGTGATGTGTGTAAGATATTGTGTGATAGAATTACGTATTCTAAAAGCTAACCCTCAATCTATGTTCTGTCAAACTTGATGCGGGAGTAAAGGAAATATTCTATTAAAACCTATCTTGCTATCTATCTATCACCCTATCCATCTATTCACCATTATATATACTTATCCATCTTTTCAGATATCCGTCTATTCAAAAATATAAAATTCTAAACATTTTCATTAAACCCACTTTAATATATTTTACTTTTTCTTTAACTATGGATTTACATGGAGGAGATGGGGGTGGCTAGGAATTAATTTTAATTCAACGTATTAAAGGAACTGGAGACCCTCCGTTGAAAGAGTTACATGTCTGATTCACAACGGTACCCTATCACTTTTGTAAATTGTCAGACAGATTGATAAAGAAAAACTAAAATCTGGTCAGATGAAGTTTTGAGGGTTACCCTTGTAAATCTGACATGCCAAACTTATATAGAGTATCACTTGAAATCACTTAAAGATACCTCCGGAACATTTATATAAATTTTATTGTAAACAAGTATAATCTTATTTTCGTATTCTAGGTTCCCATCCATACTATTACTAAAGTGAAAAATAGTTTAAATAAAAACTGCTTCGAAACTAATCTTTCTTTGTAATTAAAAATGTCAAAAATATCTAACAATATCCAAAAATTGTGACTTTGATGCCAAAACAACCTGGTTTTTGGACACCTTGTACATAAATCTTGAATTCGAAAAGATCATTTATTAATTCTACAAGATCAAATAGTTAATTAGCCAATATTAAAGGCTTATATCAGGATGAAAAGATAAGAAAAAACTAGTTTGTGACAAGAGTTAGGTTCTTTTTTAGCATTTTAATAAAGTAGCAATATGTAAGAAATATTATAATAGCTAAGAAATAATCATGAAAGGGGGGGATTCTATTGGAAAATATATAAATGTTTATTAGTGTAAATATACCTTGCTATGTGTATAATCTATATATCAGATAATTATAATGTTTAATGCCGGATTTGTTTTACTAATGAGTTTTATATTTATTACACCTCTAGCTGGGGTCCCAGGTTTGCCTGGAATATAAGTTGTTTAACTCAACTGTAACAATTTTAAACCAAGCTACAAACATTGCACTGATTCGAATTAGTCCTCTTTTAAAAATTGAGGCAAGTGAATTAATGTGTTCATGAGTTATGATTGGGCCTGGGCATGATCTAACTTTACCTTGCCATTTCATTAATCGTTAGTTCCAACTGTTAAAAAAAGAAAAATTTCAGGTANTTTATACTATAAGTAGGAGGGGTGTTTTATATACACAGGGGGTGTATATATACCATACAGGGATGGGGTGTTTATATACTATAAATGTGTAAATATACTATAATGGGGAGGGGGGGGGTGTATACTGTACAATGTGTGCATAAAAACAAAACAAAAAATTGACCTGGTTCGAGACAAGCAATTTTGACGGGGCAGAAAAAAAACCAAAAACAGCAGTTAACATAAACTTTTTAAACTAAACATAACATAAGCATTTAACATCAAATACACACTTTTCATAGAAAAAAAAAATTTGAAAACAATATTTCACCTATTTTTATCTGTTTGGCTTAAAAATGAAGGCGCTAAAAAATAAAAACCCTACCCAGTCAAATTTGACTGTCTCAACTTCAACCGACACAATTAAATTGTTAATACTATCAAGAGGCACTGAGTACAAGAAACATTACATTAGTAGTGTATTTCACTGACATTCACACAGTATATCATCTAGACAGGTTACCAGGATTAACCCTTCAATTATTAAACTTTGTTATACATGAAGAGACAGATTCTGAACAGAGCGAATCCATCAAGTTTCAAAGGGGTAAATTAAATTAGAACATTTGAGAAAAACTTCAAAATTGATAATTGAAACCAGATTGGCTGATGAAATTGATTCTGAGGTTGCTGGTGGATATCACAAGTGCCTGTGAAAGGGTCAGCATAATGGGGGCACTAGATATTATAGGTAGAATACACTCAACAAGAGGAAGTGATTCAGAGGATGCAGTTCGACACCAGGTTGCTGGTGGATATCACAAGTGCCCGTGAAAGGGTCAGCATAATGAGGGCACTATATATTTAAGGTAGAATACACTCAAGAGGAAGTGATTCTGAGGATGCAGTTCGACTCAAGGTTGCTGCTGGATATCACAAGTGCCCATGAAAGGGTCAGCATAATG
>NW_019397404.1:55592-71655 GCF_000591075.1 Eurytemora carolleeae
ATGAAGAGTCCCTCAGCGGTAAAGCAAGTCTCCACTAACTCATATATAGGAAGAGTCCCTCAGCAGTTAAGCAAGTCTCCACTAGCTCTTATATAGGAAGAGTCTCTCAGCGGTAAAGCAAGTCTCCACTAACTCTTATATAGGAAGAGTCTCTCAGCAGTAAAGCAAGTCTCCACTTACTCCTATATGGGATGAGTCCCTCAGTAGTTCATCTGAGCCTCTGTTCCCTGCTGGGCTAGATGTGGTCTCAGCTAATCCTTCTACAGATAATATAACTGGTGATCTCCTGATCAATCCTAGCTATCTATCAATCTGCTACAGACCTATGATCTTCTTCTGTGATAACTGGTGATTTATGATCATCCTAGTTCTCTGTCAATCTGCTGTAGATCTATGATCTCATACTTGCAGTTCTCCTGTGGTTCATATAGCTGGTGATCTTTGTGATCCATTCTAGCTCTCTATCAATCTGCTCTGGATCTCTAGTCTCCACAGTATCTGCAACTTCCACAGTATCTGCATTATCCTCCATATCTGCAGTGTCCACAATATCTGCAGTATCCTCAATATCCGCAGAATCCACAGTATCTGCAGCATCCCTAATATCTGCAGTATCCACAGTATCTGCAGTTTCCTACATATCTGCAGTATCCTCCATATCTGCAGTGTCCACAATATGTGAAGTATCTACAATATCTGCAGTATCCACATTACCTGTAGTCTGCTCTGCATCTCTGTTGATCTACAGTCTGCTCTATATCTCAGTGATCTGTAGTCTGCTCTGCATCTCTACAGTCTGCTCTATATCTCCGTGATCTGTAGTCTGCTCTGCATTTCTACATTATGCTCTATATCTCCGTGATATGAAGGATGATCTGCATCTTGGATGATCTCCCATCTACTTAATATCTCCTTGATCTGTAGGCTCTCTACATCTCGGTTGATCTCCCATCTACTTGATATCTCCTTGATCTGTAGGATACTCTGCATCCTGGTTGATCTCCCATCTACTTGATATCTCCTTGATCTGTAGGATGCTCCACATCTCGGTTGATCTCCCATCTAATTGATATCTCCTTGATCTGTAGGATGCTCTGCATCTCGGTTGATCTCCCATCTAATTGATAGCTCCTTTCACCTGGATTCATTGGCCTGTATTATCTTCTGAGTCCCCAGTGTTTCTAACCATAGAAACACCTGGAATATTAGAGGGTGTAGGGAATTGGACCAGCTGTACAGAGGTGGAACTACATTGCTCTGATTCTATTATCCATTCTATAGTTCCAGCAATCCTCGGAGTCTCCAGTGTTTCTAACCATAGAAACACCTGAGATATTTAGTGTGTAGGTAGTTGAACCAGCTGTATAAAGGTGAAACTACATTGCTCTGATTCCATTGTCTGCTCTATAGTACCAGCGATCCTCGGAGTCTCCAGTATTTTTAACCATAGAAACGCCTGGATTGTTGGAGGGTGTAGGTAGTTGAACCAGCTGTATTGAGGTGGAACTACATTGTTCTGATTCTCTTGTCTGTTCTATAGCTCTAGTGATCCTCTGAGTCTCCAGTGTTTCTAACCATAGAAACACCTGGAATATTAGATGGTGTAGATAGTTGAACTAGCTGTGTTGAGGTGGAATCACATCTCTCTGATCTGTTGTATTCCTCTATATATGATCGTGTAGTTACAATCATATAAGTCCACACGTTGTACGTCTTCTGAGAGCTGTCCATGAAGTGCCTGTCCCCCAGCCTTGTTTGAACAAACGGAGCTCTGGCTCATACGTCTGTTATATTCAAGGATCTGGGGTGCACTGTTGAATCTTAATGAATCAGTTCAGGTTAACTACTCTGCATTCATTACAAGAACCAAAGAGATAAAGGTGTGAGGCTGGGGGAGGTTTTTAGCATGAGTCACCTATACTTTAAATATTAAAACATCATCAATCCTTGGTTCTTAACCACGAATAGGGTCATTATATACACAACTCTGTACAAATCATGCTTCTGATTTATGAACTAACAAATTTCTCAGATCTGGTTGTCAGGACACACCATGCATTAACATTAAGTGGGTATCAGTGATACCGTCAACTTGTTAATGCATTAAAATTTTACCCAAAAAAATTCACCAAATTCTTAAAATGTTTTCTCNTTTTAGCAGTTCCTTCACTTCAATACGCTTTTTTACTTTCAGCAGCTTCTTCACAGCAGCTTCAGTTCCAGTCTTTTCTTGCTGGGCAGCTCCTCAGAACATTTTTTACCCTGACTATTACAAAGTTATGCAGAAAAACGAGAAAGCAATATATATACAAACCTTTAACGGAACTTAGACCATGTGATTGATCATGTTACATGTATAGATTTAATAGTTCATAGTGTATGAACAAATTTTATCTGAATGTTGAAAATATCAAATTTTGTATCTGTGTGTTTTTTTTTATTTTCGTCAACTTCTAAAAAATAAACATAATTAAAAACACTAATTTGTCTGTTACTTATTCAAAATGCGCAAATATTGAAAGGTATACTCAGCTGGGGTGATATTTTATTTTTAAACCAATAAGAAAATATTGAAATTCTACCCCAGCTCAGCTGGGAATATATAGGTTTCAGGATATGTTCACCACATATTAAAAAGAGGCCACCCAGGGCATAACAAATTATTTAAAATTACTTTACAGGGAAGTTAAGGGAATTTAACTTTTCAACAAGTTCCCAATGTTTTGTAGGCAACCCGCGAATTTCCCAAAAAATAGGTTGTACACAATTTATCGTCTTCTGTGATGAAAATGTGCAAAGTCTTTATTACACGGGCAGCCATAGTACATTTGAATTTCCGAGCCGGGTCTTCCTTTCCGGTGACAGTTTGTACTGTACCTAGCTCTATGGACAGGACTTGCCAGTGCAACAAGGTTGACGCGATCAGACTTCATGCTTCATACAGGTTGAATTTACTTTTAGTAAAGGGGCAGAGGTACGTGATTATAACTTCGCAGAGCGGGTCGTTAGTTTACTGAATTGTCCCAAGAGACTTTAACTCTGTGTAGGGGGAATCATAAATAATGTTGGTGAAAAGGTGGTAAAATTATTAAACATCACGTACTGACAAACAGTTCTTACTTTTTCCCAGTTATAAGATATAACAATCGTTCTTAATCCTTCTCCACAAACATTCTCCTAAACAAAACAAACCGCGTAAAATAATTATTCACAAAAAAGTAGAGTTTTTTTTACAATTGAAAAAAACAATATTTACCTCCACTAATACTCCCTGAGTCATAGCAAATGTGAGTGTATTTTTTAGTGAATCACAAGGTGTCTCGCAGTCTTAAGATAATGATAATAATAATAACCATTTACTTTTGAGTATTTCTATCCTACCCATTGTGCTAAAGCTATTTCTTATAATTGAGACTCCAGCAAAGACTTTTGAATTTTTCCAGTGTTTTCTTCTACATAAACACTTCTTCAAAGATGTAAGCTTGCCTACTTTGGGTTACTCGATTTTATTTAAAAACTTTTTCAATACCACATACTAAATTTAACCTTAAATCATCATCTTCATTTTCATTATCATTACTACAGTAAGAAACTTTCAATTTTATGCGTTTAGAATTAGCTAGCGCTAAATTTTAGTGATGAAAAAACATTTTGCCAAAAATTAAGACTTAACTTAAATTAAACATTGAAAAAAACATAAATTTTCAACTTTTGTTTTATCCACATGCAAAAAAGCATAAAGTAATGATAAGATCAATAAATATGCTGTCCAGACTGTTTAATTTTGCGATTTATTTCTGAAGATTGATCTTTTTAATAGATTGTTCAGAAACTTGAACTTATGGAAAAAACAACACATTTTAAACAATGTAATCAGATTCAATGGTTGTCAGACAATGAATAATTTATAATAATAAATATAAATAATTTCTGAACAGGGTCAACATCCATATTTATTTTGTGACCATGAAACTGAATAAATATGCTTTCTAGGGCTTTGCACTGGTATTGTATTTCACAACTTGGAATTGTTAGAGATCCTCTTAAAAGTTTCTCAACCAACCAGTCTTTGGGTTGTTCTGGCTGAATTTCCTGGATTGGAAATTTCAGATTTGCTTTTCATTGGACAAACCAACAGCATACTGAAACCCTTACCTTCCACTTAACGTCTGAAACATTAAGATTTAATAATCAAAAAAATAAGACATGTGTATTGTGTGTATGAAAATAAAATAGAGAAGTTTAGCTAGATTATCTGCCAAACCTGAACAGTACCTTTCAAACACTAAGTTACAAACCTCTTTAACAAGGGTCTGGATCAAATTCTTGAACTTGCAGTGGTTTGCCTTGCAAAACGCAACAGCCACATCATCTCTATGGTGGTCTAATGCTAAAGCTTTCAACTCTGAGGACTCAGAATTGCTCTCCCATTAGCTGGACTTCATAGATTTTGATGGTAGGATCAAGTCCCTTGTGTATGTACATAGTCTACGTATTATTATAATAGTGTTCAAGTCCAGACCAAAGGAGGCCTGTATTCCCCCCCTATGGTTCACTATAGGGGTTAAGCAGGGGTGTGTCTTATCCCCCTTACTCTTTGCACTATAAAGGATTACTTCTGGGCCAAGCGCTGCAGCTGGGATAGTCTAGGGGGTTGATCACCCCGCCAATATGATAGAAGTAATGGGTTATTAGTTGTTATCTAAGGTTTGGTCAGGTTAGGGTTACTTCTGGGCCAAAAGCTGCAGCTAGGACAGTGCTGCGGCCATAACTACGTTTAAGCCTTTAGTTGTTATTCTTTATTTAAGTTAAAGTTTCGTAAGGTTTGGTTAGATGAATTGATTTTGAGTCGAGTAATCAATTTGATAATGTTTCAGTTCAACACACTAATTTGAGAGTGTAAAGGGAATTGTGAGTTCTCATGCATGGAGAATACATCACTGAGATCTTTCATAGAAGTGCCTAACCTAACAGTCTACAAATGGATGATTAATCATCAACTTACTTCAACAGAGTGAAATAGGGATGGGTGTTACTCTAGTGCATTCTGTTAGATTGAAGTGCCTGCGTTGAAACTTCATATCTAAGGGAGGCCACAGGGGGTTCTGAAGAATTGGAAGTTTGCCAATGCTAGAAATGGTCTTAATGGTTAATTTTATGATCAAGAGATTTACCTTTGAGATTATTAATGACAGTGTGCCTATAAATAAAACTATGTGGACAAGCTATGTCAAGTTTGTATGAATGGTTTGTGGCTAGGCTCCAGAAAGAGTTAGGCAGGACCTAGCTGAGAAGTTCTTTTGAGCAGGGTGACCAACTTTAAAAAATGAAAAATCCCCTAAAACTTCAAGTAAAATCCTCTTCATCCCCAAAATAAAATCGAAAATCCCCAAAAATTCCCTAAATGTTGCACTAATTTTCAGGTCAAACCTACTCTGTAGAATATAAAGACAACACTCAATGGCCTTTAATCATTCATTTTTATTTGAAAATAAACAAATTAGATATAAAACTTTAAAAAAACTTTAAAAACACTGGTAGTTTGTTAAGTATATAAGATTAGGTATAGTATTAGTTTGAACCAAGATTTATTATTTGTTTGTCTAAACGAGGGGTACATATTTTCTTAAATTCCTATATCAACTTAAATGAGGTGGTTAAAATGAGAATTATTTCATTGAGGGGATGATTGTACAAAAAGAAAATATTTACCCCAGGTTTTCATTTTTTACAGAGAAGGAAAGTAATTAAGAAGTTCATACTCAGCAGAGTCTTGATCATGAGTTGATTTAAATCATACATAGAGGTGTTGAACCTCCCGATCATCTCTTTAGAAATCTTAAAGTTGTTACAACATGTTTTATGTGTCTGCAGGCAAATACTATTACTTTTTAAACACAATATTTAAAAAATTAAAAGTAATTTTTCAAAATACAGGGTCAAAAAACGTAATTTAACTGATTCACAACAGTACCCTTATAAGCTGTATATCTGTGTTTATTATTTAGAAAACTGATTATTTTATATTGTTGTTTCACTACAAAATGAATTTGCGCATTTCTACAAAATAAGAAATAGAATATAAGAATTCAGAACTTTTCAATTTAGTAAAACAAGAATATCTATCACATTGTTGATCCAAAAACGGTTTCAAGGGTACTGCTGTAAACCAGGCGATTTCTCTCTAGTTGAAATTTCACTGATGGTCCCTTCTAAATTTAATAAAGTAAAGTACAGCTGTGAAATAGGATTTTAAATTTAAACATGCCCCCCACCCCTTTATTTTGAATTTAAATTAAACTAGTGTAAGAATGAAGTTTTGAAGAAAAAAATATTTGCCTGCATGTGGGTTTTAATAACAAGTAAACTGTCAAGCATAGGGATTATAGCGTTCTATTGGCATACTTGTCTTTAAGATAGGACACAATGCTAAAGATTAGTTCACAGTAAGCATTACTAACTGGCAATGATTGACAGGCAAGAGTGGGACTTGAGATTCTTCGATTTGACAGCAAAGTTTACATAATTCCCCAAAATTTCCCCAAATTCCCAAAAACTTTCAAAATCTCAAATCTGCACTTTTAGGGGATAAAATCCCCAAGGTTAGTCAGCCTGCTTTAGAGCCGAAAGTGACAAAACTGACTTTATCAAGCATAAATACCATAGATGTTCACAAGTTAGGAATACTGGGTTCTGATAACCATCCAGGTCAACCCCACAACTGGTAAATCTGCAGCACGGGATATTCAATTCCTAGGGTGCTATGGAAACGCCTTAACACGGAAACGTCTCAACACGGAATCGGACCCAAAAAAAACGGAAACCTCCCCAAAATGAATTTTTTTGAGGCGTGTCCTGTTTTTTCAAAAATTATCGGAAATCCCTCAAATCCAATTTTTAGAGGAATTTCCCGTTTTTTTTTATCGGTTTCCTCAACCGGAAACAGATCTAAAAAAAGGGGAAACCGATCAACAAACTGAGAATTTAAAACTTTTTCTGAAAACCGGAAACTGACCCAAAAAAAAGAGGAAACGGACCCAAAAAAACGGGAAACGAATTAAATGTAAATATAGCGGAAACCGACCCAAAATATTCGGAAATCCCTCTACACTTTTTAGTTTTTGAGGGATTTCCGATAATTCTTGAAAAAAGAAGGAAACGGACCCAAACTCACTTTTGGGTCCGATTCCGTGTTGAAGCGTTTCCGTGTTGAGGCGTTTCCATAGCACCATTCCTAGACAAGAGATCTGCTAAGCAGATCTCAGCTCTGATTGTTCAGAGAATAAAATAAGGAGTAACTTTATTATTATGCCTGCCTCAGAAAACAAATAAAGGGAGGTAAAGACAAGGAAGTTAATATTTAGGAGATTGTTGTGAAAAACTTCAGTAAATTCACAACACATTGCAACAGTATATTCTGTAGCGTAGACGTGGATGAGGTTGAAAATAAATTAGAACTGTATATGAAAAAATGACAATATTTCTAGAAGTGAAACCTTTACAGAAACTCTGTGATACTGTTAGAACGATTCCTGATTGGTCAGTTTGTCATGTTGCAGTGTTGCAGTGGGAAGGTGTGCGTCAAATGTGTTCTTGAACTACACCACAAAATAAATCAATCAATCAATCAATATGTTTCAACATTTTTGGCACAAGTACTTATAACTAAGGTAGAATGTTAATTTCTGCATTGTGTGATCAAATTTGATCTTAACAGATAACATATCTCAACTTATCAACTTGTTCCCCCTTCCCCCTCATTTTTGGAGCACATACAAAACATATCATCACTAAACTTATCTAACTACAAAAAGTATCTAAAATCATAACTTATTAATTCAAAACTTATCAGCTACAAAACTACAAATGTATCAAACTCAAAGCTTATCAATAAAATGCATGACTCTAAAATTTCAAATCATAGAAGTGTTCCAAAAATTGTTAGAAGTCTGCATGTTTCAAGAGATAATTCAATAAACTCTCAGCTTCCCAGCCCCTTTTACCGTGATGGCGGCTGACTTTGACCTCTCTTAGAAGGGTAGAAACTTCCTTAAGGATGATGAAAACCAGCTGTTCTAAAAGTACTGAGAGAACAAGGTGACCTACAGGTGTGATAAGAAAATATCTCATTAATGCATGGTCATGGTTACTCTAGATCCACTAAAGAAATGTGACATGTATGTCCTTTACCCAACCTGTGGTTTTACTATTTGTTACAATAAATAACTTAAGTTACACAGTCCCTTCTGTTATTCATATTTTACATTTAATACTTTAATTTTAAACTTTACTTAAAGATGCACTGAAGTTTATATCTGAACTAAATTATTGAATTAACAAAGCAAATGGAAAATATTATTTATCTGACAAACATTTCAGTATGTGACATCTGTTAAATCAAAAATTGCTAACATTTAATAAAAATGCAGATTCCGCTAGGGTTGTGGAGATTAATTAAGTTGAAATCTGGGTTAATGTAGATTGATTAGAAGACTTGCAATGTCTCCCCTTCTCCACAACCTACCAGGCTGATACACTTTTTACTCCACATGTTGCACAAACTGTGAGAATTATATAAATTCAACCTTTTAGAATTTATACAATTCCGTATGAGAGCTCTCCAATCGAACAGTTCTCATTCTCATTTTTATCTGAAATAAATCAATATGATTGTAGACATTACTGATAACTTTGAACAGATTGGAGCTAACAAGTTTAAACTGGTGGATATTAAGACTAATGATTAAACTCCTGGTTTTACTAAACCCAAGATTATTTTAAAATGCATTTGATATCCAAGAAAGAAGTAAAAAATTTAACTAATCAGTGTGTGTTGTGGTGTCATATCAATTGAACTTAACATCAATTGAACAAACATAAGTTTTGGATTAATGATTAATGTTTATTAAGACTATTGTTCAAAATGACAATAGTCCTAAAATATGTTTTTAATAAGTTCATATTACCATAATTAAATTTATATTTGTTTAAATGCTCGAATAGCCAGTTTGTGGACAGCTGACTTTATTTCAATAGGATATTGGTCCAATCGGTATAGCGTATTTGAAATCATTATCAAAAGTAACTTTTATACAGTAGGGGTATCCAAAAAGAGAGGATTAAGAAGAATGTCAAAAGTGCGTCCATTAATAAGTGCATCAGATTAAACATTTATTCTGATATCTTATTCTGAGTATCCAATGGACACACTTTTCATTCATTTTCTTCTTAAACCATCCTTTTGAATATCGGAATCTTGGATTACGAGAATTACGACGAATGAGGTTGCATTAAAGTTTGTAAAATGGATTGACCAATGAGAGACTTGATTATTAATTCTAACCAATGATGATCGAGTTCTGTAAATTTTTTCTCATTCAAATTTCTGTGTTCAATTGTTTGACAGCCATATTGAAAAAATGTTATTTATAGTTAAACGAGGAAAATGTTATTTATTTAATTAAATTGGAGTTCGAGGGTCTTAAAAAATAAATCTATGAGAAAGTAAAAACCTCCTTTTCTTTAAATAATCTAGTATATCGAACATCCCTATTTTACATTTTGATCAGTTTCAAACTATCTGCTCCCCCCTTCCTTACTCATGATAATCAACATCAAAGAACAGTTGAAAGCTAAGTTTTACTCTAAGTGGCTTAGATACCCGGCATTTGCTAGCTTAACCTAGTCACAGCACTTTTGTCAGAATTATAATCTTAAACCTGTCGAATTATGTTAGCTGAAATATATAGTATCTGAAGGTCTGTTCTGTCCTGAACATTAGGCCCAGTAATTGTCTTAGTAATGTCCTAGGGAACAACAACCTAATTAACCTTTGGTATAAGCTATGGTTTTGTTAAAAATTGTTGAAATTGCATGTACAAAATTGAGATGGGGGGGAAGTAAAAATAATTGTATTCTAGGACAGACATACACAATAGGACTGACTCCATATTTTTACTGAAGGGGGTGGGCTAGAAAATTTATCTTTGTATAAGAAATTTTAATTTAAGTTATTATGCGTGACAGACGTCTCCGTTCACAAAGATTGGGGATGTTGCAGCAGTGACGCCAAGCAGCTGTAGTGGACAGAATTAGGCAGTCAAACTGAGGTAGGAAATTCGTTTGGTTGTTTGACCTACTGGATTCTGCTTTAAAACTGCGGGTTCAGCAAGGCTTCCGTTCGCAAGATTGCTAGACTTCTAGACGGTTCACTTTGAAGGGTAAACCGTCTTGGAAGTCCTGTATAACCTGCGGACATGGTTCCCATCAAATGGTCTTGCAAGTGGAGGTCTATCTCAGAAAGCCTCTCGGGTAATTACTTTAGTAGAAGCATTAGTGACAGTTAATCATGAGGGGATCAGATGAAATGAGGGAAACTTCGCTCAGGAAGGATGTCAGATGCTCTTAGAAAAGGCACCCCAGGGCCAGAAGCCGGACGCTTAAACTGCAGGAATACAAACATGTGTATATTTTCCTTTAAAATCATCACCCACCTTCTAGAGAATACTTTTTCCCCATAATCTTTAATTATTTATGGAATAACATGTATGTATTTCTAGGTGCTTGACAGTAAAGTCCCTGTTCCCAGGAATGTCCTTAAAACGGGAACAAACCAGATCACACGCCCTTAAATATGAAATATGAAAAAAAAATAAAAATTAAACTGTTAAAATAATCAAAATAATAACTAATTGTGTACTTAGTTCATAATATCTGTGTATGCAAACTCCTTCTGATATATCATGTGGTAAAATTAGGGCTGTTAATCGTTTCTCCCAAACAATCAAAAAATGTTTAATTTTTAGGTTTTTCTCAAAACGATCGTTTTCTGTTAGGAAAACAATAATTTTTGAAAACTTCTCACTCAATTTGAACTTTCAGAAAAGAACAACTAACAATTTTGTAAAAAAAATGATATTTTAAAAAGAAAAAGGTAATTTCAGAAAGAAAAAAATTTCACTAATAAATATGAGTTAACAACAACCCTTCCTTAACTATCATTAAAGACGACCCTTGGTTCATGATCTATGACGACAACCCATTGGTAATGAAGATCGTTCATGTCCATTAACCGTTTCCCATCTTTATTATGACCGTGCATTTTATGCATGATAAGAATCCTTGTTTAACAATTAATTATATTGACATCAATCATATCATAATTATTAATCATTACCTTATTCAGTAACTAATAGCTGGCGGGCTTTGACAAACACCAGCAAGACAGGCAAGGTAGGAGCAGTCAGCGTTGCCAACCGGGGGAATTTTTCCCCATTTTTTGGGAATCTGGGGAATTTCAAACCCAATGGGGAATGGGGAATTCCCCGGGGAATTACATGAAAATTGGGGTATTTCTGGGGAATTTAAAATTTTTTGATATATTTTGTAATTTGTTTTAAAAACCAATAAAATTCCGTAAATGTCATCAAATTTTGGTCATAAATTACTTTACACTACAAGCTGGCCACTCTGTGAGTGTGATCGTACACTTTGTGATTGTGAGTCAGGCATTACTCATTTTCAGTAGCCAGACAGTAGTGTGTCTGTGTCAGCAAGTGATTGTGAAATCCCGTGTCAGTTCTGAGGTCCAGCACTCGGCACTCAGCAGTCAGTCAATTCTGTCTGCTGTCTGTGTGTGTGTGTGTCACTGCAGTATTATAGTTATAATGTGAATCGGAATATGGCTCTGATTTAGTTTATTTAGTAAATTCTTTAATAATTTAATAGCATTTTTCTCACATTTACGTTACACAGTACATACTGTATACAATGGACAGTATACACAACACAGTTAGGCATTGCCATTTTTAATTTTACACACAGTTAAAAAAGACAAGTTATTACTTCTCAATTTGTATTTTTAATGCATTTTGGGTCTGTCCTAGTGAACGATTTTTGGAGCCCCCCCCCCCTCCTATCAATTTTGTACATGTCCAAATTATTATTTATTTAGCATTATTTAGGGTTAGGTTAGGTTAAGACACTTTCTGGGCCGAGCACTGCGGCTAGGATAGGCTAGGGGCCAAGCACTGCGGCCACAGGTTAGCTAAGTAAACCCTAATGCTAAATAAATACTATTTTGGTCATGTACAAAATTGATATGGGGACTGGGGGGGGGTGTCCAAAAATCGTTCATTAGGAATATACCTGCATTTTATACGTCAACAATATTAATAAGAAAAAAGCATTAGTTTTATTCTTTTTCAGATACGAAATGGAGGCAATGGAGACACATAAACGTAAGGCCTCATCTCCTGTGCGTTTCAATAAAAAGAAGGTTGAGTCTATGGTGTCAAGGGTATATCAAGCCAGCTGGGAGAAAACATTTCTCTGGGTGAAACCTAAAGAAGGTAAATACTAAATGTAGGGGTGCATGAAGGGGAGGGGGGGAGTTTAATATGTATGAGTGTTACTGTTGAATAATTGATGATAATGTTTTCCTCTTTATTTGGAGCTATGGGTTGACATTTTTTTATTTTTTTTTTTTGCAGGTAACATACATCTTGCCAGATGCACGTACTGCAATACTACACTAGCAGCCCACAAGAGTGGTCTTGAAAAACATCAGGAATGTTTATTAATACAAAGAAGGTTTTGATTAAAATGTCAGCAAGGTCTTAATTACTTATTGTGTGCTAAACAATATATTTTTACAGCTTTATTATTAATAAACATTTAAATAGGTTGGAGCTAAACATAAAGGAAATATTCCTAAGAACTGTCAGCCCAAGATAGGGCAATTACTTGGCACAAACGCCGTTGCAGACAAGGTTTTTTATCATTACTCAAAGGGTGCTTTTCCCTAATTATTTATACTTAACACTGATTTCAAATTTACAAAATAAAATGATAAAAAAATGGATAAATCAGATAAAGATGGCTGAAATCAGATGGAGCATCCAGGTTGGAGTTCATCACTCCATAAGAATTGTTGACCATCAGTCGATTATCTTGAAAGAGGAGGGGAAGGGGAGCATTCTGGAGGATATTAAACTTAAAAGGAAAGATTCTTATCAAAGAAAATAATTGGAAGAAATTCATCTTTCATGTTATTACATTCTCTGTAAATGTTTCTTGCTAAGAAATTTCAATGATTTAGGACTAAGACTACTAAAATTCTAACAAGTGTTGTTTCTCCTGCCTTGAACGATAGTTTAAAGGAAAAGCTGATGGGAAAGGACTTTGCCATTTTAATTGACGAATCCACTGATGTGGCGTGTAAGAAGATTTTAGCAGTTTGTGTCAGGTAAATAAAACTAAAATTCTAAAACACAGTTGCAGGAAATCTTTATCTTTGTAATTTGAATTTCTTTGACTAAATGATGGAATTTTATTAAATTCAATGTTATGATAAATAAAATATATGAACCCATTCTGAACATGTAATTTGTTTTAGATATTACAGCGAAGAACTGGGCCAAGTAGTTGATGAATATCTAGGGATCGTTGAAGTGGTTAAAACTACAGGAGAGGAACTTTTTAATGCTCTTCAAGAGTTTCTGCAGAAAAGTTTCAACCTCAGCTTCAATAATTGTCTAGCCTTTGCTTCTGATGGAGCAAACAATGTGGCAGGTATATTGTTAATTGTATTTCACTAGCATTTTTTCACAATTTTTATTCTTTTATTTAATTTTTTTTACAAAATTAGAAAATGAAGCAGTCTACATGTAAATTTTACAATTCTCATGTTAAAAATTTTAATATTAGTTTATATTCTCATGTTAAAAAATTTTAATATTAGTTTATTTATAAATCCAAGTGTATTTAAAAAGAACTAAAGTTAGATTATTTCTTACAGGCAAGAATAACTCAGTTTGGTCCAGAGTCAGGAAATACAAAATATAAAATATCTGGATGTAGAAAAATGAAAACATTTACTTGCAATTTTTTTCCAGCAAAAACTATCAACATGTAAAAAATTTTATGAGAGTCCTAGAACATATTTTGGTTTTAAGAGAGGTTAATCCTTCATGCCGACAGGTTAAGTGTGTAATGCACAGCTTAGCCCTGTGTATTGAGCATGCATTTGAGAAAGTTCCAAGTAGTGTCAGTACGTTAATGTGCAGGATTCCTGCACACTTCAGTCAGTCCTCTCTAAGAAGAGAAAATTACCTGGAAGTTTCATCCAACTACAAAGAGGAATGACTTAATCAACTTTAATCTTTAATCAGAATAATTAAAAAGGAATTAGAATACTTTATTAGAATATTAAAGATAAAGTTAAAACCTAAATAGCTTGCTGGTGAAATGGATAACTGTGTTGAGGAGATGGGACTATCGGAAGATGCTTTGCCAAATCCTTTTATGAAGTTCAGCAAGACAAGGGACATTTAAGAATGTTATATTTTAATACTTTTTAAAGAATCAGAAAAATTTACATACCTCTGAAATAAAACAAATACAACATTCTAAATATCTTGTAGGTTTCTTGTCAAGGGTAGAGTATTGAAAAGAATCTACAAAAACAGATCAGCCCTTCTGAAGTACTTCGAAGAATTTGAAAAGAATGCTTCGACCATGCAGCGGCATGAGGTCAGGACCCTTATAAACATGCTAAGAGATGATGCCCTATTCCTGTTGATAGGATTTCTTTATCCTGTTATTGAGGAGTATGAGTCCCTTAATGCAAAGTTTCAGACTGAAACTACAGATCTTTACTTCTTAGAAGACAATCTAAACCTGCTGTACTCAAGCATATGGCGTCGGGCATACGAGAAGGATCATAAGGGGCAGGAAAAGAAGCTTCATGTGTCTAGGATAGACCTGGGTGCCCAGTTTAAATCCAGAAGCTCTGAATTGATCAAGTCAAAGAAGATGACTGAGGAACAGCTCCGATATATCCTGGAGAAAGGAGCTGAGTTCCTCTATGAATTAATTGAACAGACAAAAATTAGAATGCCGGAGACTCGAGTGTCCCTAGCAGCATATTCCAAGATGCTCCCTAAGAATATTGTAAACTCATCATCAAAGCCCACTTTCGATCAACTTCCCTATAAAGAGTTCATTCCTGAAGGTGATTATGAGAAGGTTGAGGATCAACTCAGGAAAATTGATCTCATAGAGTGGGGTGAGGAGGATGAGATTAATCCAAACTCTATGAACCCTGTTCAGTTCTGGGTAGCTTTGAGGGAATATGAAAGAGGGGGAGAAAAGGTTTTTAAAGACCTGGCTGTTCATGCTCTCAAGATATATACTATACCTTGCTCCACTGCATTTGTGGAGAGAGTTTTCTCAATAGTTACTTATCTTAAAACTAGACTACGAAACCGGATAAAATCCCCATTACTTGATTCTTTACTTGTTCTTAAATGCCACCTGCAGGCAATTAATTATTTATATAGATGCTTGTTTTCTTTCAGGGGCTAAATGTTATTAGTATCGGGGATGTGTGTAAAATAAAACTTGGAATTATCTAAATTGTTGATTGCCTGCAGGCCCGCCATATTTGCTGTTATCAGCTAAAAATTACAAAACCTATGTTAGACAGGTTTAATGTAAGTATGTATGGGACAGGACAGGGGAGACACGTAGGACAGGGCATACAGGAAGAAGAATTAGGTCCGAAAGGACTGGCAGTAGAGGACAGGCAGGAAGGACTGGAAGGTCAGGGATGGCAGGGAGGACAGGGGGGACTTATATTTGATGAGGATGAGGAAGTCCTCCTAAGAATTGTTGACTATTTTTTTTAAATATTTTGTAATACATGCACATATGTATAAATATGTATTATTTGTTTAATTTCAGAAATAAATGATTGTGATCTAACTGGAATCTGATATAGATAAATCAATATCAAGGTATTTTTCCTAAAAAATACTTAATTTTAAGGGATTTTTAAAATTTGTTTTTCTTTAAAAGGGCTTATTTATCATGTACTCAGTACCATGAAGGTGGGGAATTTTTGGTTAATTTTGGGAATTTTTAGGACTGAGATTGGGAATTGTCTTATCCAGGAGTTGGCAACGCTGGGAGCAGTATGGCAGACTGAATCTGTTGTGAAGAAACCCTTAGTACTCAGACAGGAGATCAAAGAACTTCTCCGGGGGTAGAAAGAAGAGCTGTG
>NW_019397405.1:0-11302 GCF_000591075.1 Eurytemora carolleeae
CATTTCCCCCGCTCTAGCTCAATTCCCTGTAAAGTCTAATTAATTCTAGGTATAATTAGATGTGTGCAATGTGCATCCTTAACATCTAATTATTGCACATCGTAAATAACGATTTCAAAGCAAGTTGGGGATTTCGAGTTTTTAATAAAAACATTTGCGAAATTACTTTTCTGTTTCCGCATTTTTATTTGGATAAATTCGTTTTGTATCTATCTCTAACAATTTACGAAATTTTGGAAAATGTTTTAAACCCCCATAATATACAGGTTTTCCCACGAAACATGACAGTTGGTGAATACTGTCTTCTTCCATATATTGTTAAGTTATTTAATAACAAAGAGAATAATAAAAAATATCACATTCACATGGCAGTCATATTATAGAACAATTTGTTTCAAAGTAAACTATATTTGTGTAAAAGATTTTTTTAACGAATTACACTACAAAAAAAATAATACAGTATATGGAAGAAGACATTCAAAACTATTCACCAACTGTCATGTTTCGTAAGACACACTGTACCTTGTAACATAATGATATTATATATAGGAGAGAGAATAAAACCTGTTTTAAACTTGTATTTAATTACGTTCAAATAAACATGACAATTGAGAGACAACTTTGCAGGGAGTAAAGTCGGTTTTACCCAAGGGGGCTGGATCCTAGCTACCTCTCCGTGTGAATTAGCCTGATTGTACACTTGGGATAGTTTACTGGTAAAGGATATTAAGATATTATGGCCTATTCATACAGTACAAACATCAAATATGCAGTACGCTTTTGGAGTACAAGTGTATGGGGAGGTTTTGTATCCTGAATTTTACTCAGTTTTCTCAGAACAGTTTATTAACGATGAAATATTGCTCTGTATCAGACTGTATTAGTACGTCTTCCTGTGATAATGTAATCCTGCACACTATAAAGGAGTAGTGGATTTTAATAGTACATTGAAACAAATTCTCTATTTAAATATTTTCAGAAATCACCCCCATAGTACTGTAATATACAGATTGACCTTTGGAAGTGAAGTACAATTAGTGAAGGATTAACGAAAATCATCACTCTATATACTATAACATTGTTGGTTTCGCCTTTTAATATCTTTCATAGGACAAAGTATAAATCAAAAAAGGTTTCATACAGGGTGTCCCACATCATTTTAGATCGTGTACAGCTCTAAATTGCAATTTTCGGTACTTATCATAAAATTTAAAAAGAACGAATAATTTAAAGAAATGTTGTAAGGCTAAATTAATTAAAGCTTTATTATTATGTGCGTATTTGGCGTTAAAGCTTGGAGATAATCCAATATGATATGGGACGCTTTGTAAGACGAGAGAGGATTACAAAATTTTAAAGATATTGTTAGTCTTGCAACTTTTTTATTCACATTTGTCAAAGAAAACGTAAAAAATTGTCTCTCCATTGTCGTGTTTGCTAGAAATTGGACGTGGAAATTTTTTTATACCTTCTTTAAAAACTGAAATATAATTCTTGTTCTCGCTCACACATACTCCATCCTAATATAACATTTTACTTATTAAAGGGATAACCAGAAAACTCTGAGATAAGAAGACGACTTTTAGAATCAATATAACTTTAAAAAGAACATGAGACACAGCAATTGTGCAGTGTTAACAGACCCATTTCACTAAATTAGGAATTCAAAAAGAGTCTAGTAAAATTATTTGCTTTGAAACAGCATCAAATACACTTTAATATTGCTATAATGTCATCTTTCAATTCCACTGTTTTCTGGTTATCACTGTATATAGTGAGCAAGTTAGATTGATATCGATAAGCCACGGTTCAGTGTATAAACGTTTTGCTAAAATTATTTTCTGATACCTATAAAATTAGGGAAAAGGAAGACGATATTTATGTAATCTTATGTACATGTATATGCTGTTATAAAACAACAGTTTTTCAAGATTAAAAAGATTTCAAAGATTTGAAAATATCAGACACATGTGTAAGCTGTCATTGAGACTAATTTAAGGCTTAAGTTTATGGATCTAATTGTTGCAACTAAATTTTCCATTGAGTTTTTTTCATTAAACTGGTTTAATTATATTTGGAGGATTTTTATCATTGACGGATTCCGGGAATTGATTAAAATATGACTCAACATTGAAATTAATTCTCAACCAAGGTTGGTTTTATTTTCATCGGGCCTAACTCCTTAAGTCAAGCCTAAGATCTTGCAGCTGTCAATCACGTGACACAAGCTGCTGTTAATCACGTGACACAAGCTGCTGTTAATCACGTGACACAAGCTGTTGTCAGAGTTAAGGGTCAAAGATTGAGCGACTCGAGCCAAAGCTCACAAATCGCGGGCTCTAAAATTGGTCTGTGTACACTACATACCTGCCGTTTTTCATGTCTTTCGGACTATTAAAAGCCACAAATCTAGAAGCTTCGTCTTCCAATTTACAGATTGATGGGTACCACAGTAGTAAATAAACTTTTTACAATGCACTAAGCTGTGTTTTGATGTTAACCTAATTTTCTCATTTAAAAAAGCTGTCATATACCTTTTCCAGTATGATTATTTTTAAATTGTTGTACGAAAATTATTCAATGTTTTGAAATTTTTATACAAGATTAAAATTCTCAAAATAAAATGTTCTCCATTTATTTCGTTGGTTGGTGGAAACAGAAATGCAATTTCTTTTTAAAAGCATTCATGTACTTTGCCGGTTTTATGGTGGGGTATATGTTTTATGTTTATTTCCATGCATACTGCAGTATGTGTATGTTTAACAGTTTGGTCATTATCCCAGTAAACAGACTTTAGATCACATTTTGACCTAGTAAACATACATTTTACGTCTTTTCAATTAAAAAGCATAACATTTAGTGAGTTTAAAGATCTGTCTGAAAATACTTCCGAGTCTGAATTTGAACCTCCGAGTCTGAATTTGAACCCCCTCGAGTCTGAATTTGATCCTCCGAGTCTGAATTTGAACCTCCAAGTCTGAATTTGAACCACCGAGTCTGAATTTGAACCTCCGAGTCTGAATTTAAACCCCCGAGTCTGAATTTGAACCACCGAGTCTGAATTTGACCCTCCGAGTCTGAATTTGAACCTCCGAGTCTGAATTTGAACCCCCTTGAGTCAGAATTTGATCCTCCGAGTCTGAATTTGAGCCTCCAAGTCTGAATTTGAACCCCCGAGTCTGAATTTGAACCCCCGAGTCTGAATTTGAACCCCCGAGTCTGAATTTGAACCTCCGAGTCTGAATTTGAACCCCCGAGTCTGAATTTAAACCCCCGAGTCTGAATTTGAACCTCTGAGTCTGAATTTGAACCTCCGAGTCTGAATTTGAACCACTGAGTCTGAATTTGAACCACCGAGTCTGAATTTGAACCTCCGAGTCTGAATTTGAACCTCCAAGTCTGAATTTGAACCTTTGCGTCTGAATTTGAACCTCCAAGTCTGATCCATGAGAGCCTGAAACCTGTCCTAACCCTAAACCTGGAGTCTGACACTAAACCCGAACCTGCAGTCCTACATCTAAATCTGACCCATTACCCTCGACAAGAAGTGTCGGTTATGTCCAGTTAGAACTACTAAAAAAGTGTAAAACTGATATGCATGTTTTACAATATAGAGTGCTGTCTGACATATAATGATAAAAAAACAGTAAAAAATATAAAATGCACAGAATCATTTAAATTAATAAAAATAGTGAAAATGTCTGAAAAACCTAACATAACACGATTGAATTAAAATAAAAGGTAAGCGAATGCATCTCGCCTGAATTGTACCTTGAACCATGTAACGATAGGCAGAGGCACACCTGACACCTTGGCACTTAATATACATCTAGTTCCCGCTAGTTCAACCTACAATACGCTCAAATTAAAATTCATATTTGATGCATATTTTAGGTGAATTAACCACCAAACAGAACTGTATTTATGTTGATATATAGTTTAGGTGAATTTCCCACCAAAGGGAACTGGATTTATATTGATATATAGTTTAGGTGAATTACCCACCAAACAGAACTGGATTTATATTGATATATAGTTTAGGTGAATTACCCACCAAACAGAACCGGATCATATTGAAATATTGTTTTGGTGAATAACCCACCAAATAGAACTGGATTTATATTGATATATAGTTTAGGTGAAATTATCACAAAACAGAACTGGATTTATATTGATATATAGTTTAGGTGAATTTCCCACCAAACAGAACTGGATTTTTATTGATATATAGTTTAGGTGAATTTCCCACCAAAGGGAACTGGATTTATATTGATATATAGTTTAGGTGAATTTCCCACCAAAGGGAACTGGATTTTTATTGATATATAGTTTAGGTGAATTTCCCACCAAAGGGAACTGGATTTATATTGATATATAGTTTAGGTGAATTTCCCACCAAAGGGAACTGGATTTATATTGATATATAGTTTAGGTGAATTTCCCACCAAAGGGAACTGGATTTATATTGATATATAGTTTAGGTGAATTTCCCACCAAAGGGAACTGGATTTATATTGATATATAGTTTAGGTGAATTACCCACCAAACAGAACTGGATTTATATTGATATATAGTTTAGGTGAATTTCCCACCAAACAGAACTGGATTTATATTGATAAATAATTTAGGTGAATTTCCTACCAAACAGAACTGTATTTATATTGATATATAGTTTAGGTGAATTACCCACCAAACCAAACTGGATTTATTTTGATATATAGTTCTGAAAGTTTTAGCAAACTTTAACAACTAAGTGTTAAAGCCACCATGCTTGGCCGCCGAGCCCATCCTAGCCGCAATGCTCAGCCCAGATTAATGGGTGCAGCGCTCAGCCCAGATATAATCCCAACCCAACCTAACCCAGAAAATAGATAACATGAGCAGATAGTAATTGTTTAGCAATTAAATGTGATCAAAATGTGTAATTGTCTGTAAAAGGTTTTGAGGTTACTTAATATATGTATGGATACTGCTTATTAGGGCCTTTTAGATAGTTAGTACTTATCATGTGACCTAATGGTTGGATTTCAGTGTTAGGGCCTTACCACTATCCCGTTAAAAAGAATGAACCATGATTTTAATGATTTTGGGTATAAAATGAAAAATTTGACATCTAAAGGCAACTTTATAATGCTTTAAGATGTTTTTACCCAAAAATTCACCACTTTTAAAAGTGTGTGGGGGGGAATTATTTTTAAAGAAAATTTACGCCCTTGGAGTAACTTCGCATTTACCTTATCCTGTAGTAGATGGAGGAAGACTGGGGGAACATGTTCAGGTGGAGGATCTCCTACAGGGGAAGGAGGGCGAGGAGGGGCTTCTTCAATACATGTCTAGATTAGAGTGTACAGATTAGAGTTGTCATTCCCACACCTCCTCCACCCCTTTCCTGCATGGGCTAGCTGGAACCCCCATCCCTTGGTATCTCAGCATACTGCTATGTGTGCATGGTTTAATTAATATTCCACCATAGAGGTCAAAGTGTCTGTAGAAAGCTGAGAGAAAACAGGATTCTGCGTGCTTTCTATTACAGACTCAAATATGACCTTCATGTTAGCGCCATCTAGTGTGAGAAATGTTTTCAAAATCTACATCAACCTGATTCCGCTGGTACTCAAGTACACATATACTCTACCTGATTCCACTTGTATTCAAGTACACCTATACTCTACCTGATTCCGCTTGTACTCAAGTACAACTATACTCTACCTGATTCTGCTTATACTCAAGTACACCTATACTCTACCTGATTCCGCTTGTACTCAAGTACACATATACTCTTCCTGATTTCGTTTGTACTCAAGTACACCTATACTCTACCTGATTCCGCTTGTTCTCAAGTACACCTATACTCTACCTGATTCCGCTTGTTCTCAAGTACACCTATACTCTACCTAATTCCGCTTGTACTCTACACATACACTCTATATATATTTTCTCTAACAAGTTTAGGTTGGACAGAAACTGATCACATGTCGCAAATTCTAATTTTTTAATCCTTTTATCTTTGCAACCTGGTGGTGTAAACCTTGATATTTGAAACTAGAACTAGAATTCTAAATACGACACCAAGCTGTAAATAAACATGGGCCCTGGTAAATTAGAGTTTGAGGTGAGTTATCAGATCTTTTTTATTCTACTTCAATTTGAATTGGTACGTTTTTGATTTTGGGATTTCAAAAATTTCAATGCTACAACTTAAAAGTACCCAGAGTAGGTCAGAAAAATCTAAAAAGCTTTGCTTTACATCTCATGAAATAGAAGTTGAACCAGCTGTACCTAGTTCTTCTTACTAACTTTCTTCAAGTTATCTCCGGCTTTAACTTAAGGATGAATTCGTAAACTTTCTTAATTTTCTTATTTTACAAAAATCTTTATACCTCAGTTTGGGTTTCGGAAGTTATTTTCTTCTCCGCATATTCCTTTTCCTTTCTTCTTTTCTCCTCTTCCTCTTCTCTTCTTCTCTTTTCTTTATCTTCTTCTTCTCTTTGCTTTCTTTTTAATTCTTCTTTTTCAATTCTAATTCTTACCTCCTCTTCTTTTTTTCTTAATTCTTCTTCATTACGTAATTTAATTTCTCTAATTTCCAACTCCTTCTCTTTTCTTCTTAATTGCTCTAGTTCGTTCATTTCTTTCAATTTTGCTGCTTTTTCTGCTTCTGCAGCAGCCCGTCTTACAGCAGCTTCCTTTTCCTTGAGGTGTTGAACAGCTCTTTTTTCTGCTGCTGCTGCTTCAGCCTCAATTTTAGCTGTTTTGGCAGCCTCCTCGGCAGCTGCTATTCTTTTGTCTGTTTCAGCTTTCAATTTTCGGACCCTAGAGAAAGGAATTTGTTTAATCTTAAAAACCATTTTCTAATAAAATACAAAATGATATTTAAAGATTTAAAAAAAAACATCTATAATTAAATTCCATAAAGCTTCAGCTGGCCAATCAGGCAATTGCTACAGGAGTGAATTTATGGTATCAACAATTTAAAAAAAAAGGTTCGTCCCCTTTCAGATTTACGAACAATCCCTTTAAAATCCAAACTTACCTCTCCTCCTCCTTTTTCTCTCTTTTCAGTGATTCCTCTAATCCCAGAAATTTCTGCCGAAGTGCCTGCACCGGAAAAAAATGTGTAAAACTCTATCATCTTAAACACAAATCATAAATTAAAAAAGTTTTTGATAATTTGACAAAATTATTTTTACAAAGTATAAACTGTAGTTAAAACAAGTTCCTGAATTCCGGTGAAAGCCTCGTTGGTTTCCATGTGTAAGCTCTTTATCCGCAAGATGGCGTCGTTTCCGTAGATTTTTCCCGCCAAAGCAGTCATCTACACGTGGCAAATAAAACAATTGAATAAGAAATATCAAAAGTGTGCAACATGAGCTTGAAAAAATATAAGACTCTGATTGCCACAAACTCTGATTTTGCAAACCAATTCCGTACATTTCAAACTATGCATTCTATTAGATGAAATAGTTTAAGTTTGAATTATCAAAGGTTTACACAATTAGGTTGCAAAGATGTAGTGATTACTCTATTTATTTGTAATTGTTCAGTACCCTTTTTTCAAACCAAACGAATTTATTTAATAACCCGGTCAATAAAGTACTACATTAACCCGGTCAATAAAGTACTACATTAACCCGGTCAATAAAGTACTACATTAACGCCCGGTTATTGGGCGATAAAGTTACTGTTACTGATAGGTGTGATAAATTCATTAATAAAGTACTACATTAACGCCCGGTTATTGGGCGATAAAGTTACTGTTACTGATAGGTGTGATAAATTCATTTAAAATTGAATAAAATGTATCTATAAAACAATTATAAAGAATCAAAGTTTTTCACAGTTTGTTCGCTTTAACATAATTTTATTAGCCAGGTAACAATTTTGCAGAAATTTCGCGGAAATTCCCGGGAATCTTTCACTGGAAAATTGGAAATTGGAAAATGTCGACATAAATTAGAGATATTCTCGAGAATTAAAAAGTTGGAAACTTTAAGGAGATCTCCCCTCTTTTGTTTCCAGGGTAACATCTTGAAATGATTGAATTGTTTAGTTTCCTTGGTTATATTATCATCCTGAACTTGCTTTTCCCTTTTTATATACATTTCAATCTCCTTCACAAGTTCACTGCATCTTTCAATACACTTTTGCCCTAAAGTATTAAGTTAAAAAACCAGGAAAACAAATAATTATTTGATAATCTGAACTTGAAACACTCGACTGCCAACTTTTAAATATCCAAACATAAAAATAAGTCTCTTACCAAAGTTAATTACGTTTTTGTGAAAACCATGAAGATTGTCCCAATAAACATGAGAATTGAGAGACAACTTGAATATCGTCTTTGATTTCCGAAAATCGATAAATGACATAAAGTACATCAAAGAAAGATTGAAAGTTATCAAAGATTAGACCGTTTTATTGATTTTAAATAAACTGGAATCTGGACAAATTTCCTAATATCTCAGTGAAATTTGAATGCGGAAAAATGGTAGACCACATTTTGGAAATCCCGAGACTAGTAGTTTTCGGTGTTAAATGTTTTACTGTAAAATTACGATTAAGAAATAATAAGTCTAGGACAAAGGCGATATAGAAGTCGTCATTTAATTCCAATTTTTATTGGGACATCCTGTATATTAACTTGTTAGGAAATGTACAAACCGTAATTTTTGAAGTTATAGGAACCCACCTAGGAAACCAATAGTCTTCGTCAAATAATAGATCATTTAGACAGGACAGCATTAAAAAAAAATTGGGTTTCATGAGTTTTATGGGGTTTGAAAAATCTCAACTAGCAAATATGCCTTTTGTTGGTGAACACTCCCTGTAATTGTAAATAATCCCTTAATTGTGAATACTCTCTGTGATTGTGAACACTCTCTGTAATTGTGAACACTCCCTGTAATTGTGAACAATTCCTGTAATTGTGAACACTCCCTGTAATTGTGAACACTCCCTATAATTGTGAACACTCCCTGTAATGGTAAATAATCCCTGTAATTGTGAACACTCCCTGTAATGGTGAACAATCCTTGTAATTGTGAATAATCCCTGTAATTGTGAACAATTTTTATAATTGTAAATAATTCCTGTAATTGTGAACACTCCTTGAATTGTGAACACTCTCTGTAATTATGAATAATCCCTGTACTAGTGAACACTCCCTGTAATTGTGAACACTCCCTGTAATTATTAATAATTCCTGTACTTGTGAACACTCTCTGTAATTGTGAACACTCCCTGTAATTGTGAACACTCCCTTTAATTGTGAACACTCCCTGTGATTGTAAAAAATTCCTGTAATTGTGAACAATTCCTGTAATTGTGAACACTCCCTGTGATTGTGAACAATTCCTGTAATTGTGAACACTCCCTGTAATTGTGAATTCTCCCTATAATTGTGAACACTCCCTGTAATGGTAAATAATCCCTGTAATTGTGAACACTCCTTGTAATTGTGAATAATCCATTTGATTGTAAACACTCCTTGTAATTGTAAACAATCCCTGTAATTGTGAACACTCCCTATAATTGTGAATAATCCCTGTAATTGTGAACACTCCCTGTAATTGTGAACATTCCCTGTAATGGTGAACAATCCTTGTAATTGTGAATAATCCCTGTAATTGTGAACAATTCTTATAATTGTAAATAATTCCTGTAATTGTGAACACTCCTTGTAATTGTAAACAATCCCTGTAATTGTGAACACTCCCTATAATTATGAATAATCCCTGTAATTGTGAACACTCCCTGAAATTGTGAACACTCCCTGTAATTGTGAATACTCTCTATAATTGTGAACACTCCCTATAATTGTGATCACTCCCTATAATTGTGAACACTCCCTGTAATTGTGAACACTCCCTGTAATTGTAAACACTCCCTATAATTGTGAACACTCCCTGTAATTGTGAACAATTCCTGTAATTATGAGCAATTCCTGTAATTGTGAACACTCCCTGTGATTGTGAACAACTCCTGTAATTGTGAATAATTCCTGTACTTGCGAACACTCTCTGTAATTGTGAACACTCCCTGTAATTGTGAACACTCCCTGTAATTGTAAACACTCCCTGTAATTGTGAACACTCCCTGTAATTGAGAACACTCCCTGTTATTGTGAACACTACCTGTAATGGTGAATAATCCCTGTAATTGTGAACACTCCCTGTAACTGTGAACACTCCTTGTAATTGTGAACACTCCTTGTAATTGTGAATAATCCCTATGATTGTAAACACTCCTTGTAATTGTAAACAATCCCTGTAATTGTGAACACTCCCTATAATTGTGAATAATACCTGTAATTGTGAATACTCCCTGTAATTGTGAATAATCCCTGTAATGGTAAACAATCCCTGTAATGTTGAACAATCCTTGTAATTGTGAATAATCCCTGTAATTGTTAACAATCCCTTGTAATTGTGAACACTCCTTGTAAATGTGAACACTCCTTGTAATTGTGAACACTCCTTGTAATTGTGAACACTCCTTGTAATTGTAAACACTCCTTGTAATTTTTAATACTCCTTGTAATTGTAATTACTCCCTATAATTGTGAACACTCCTTGTAATTGTGAATACCTGTCACTTCATTAGACCAATGAAGGATACGTGTTGTTGACTGTTTAATAAAGTTTTCAGCTTTTTCTGAAAATTATAAAATTAGTGATCATTAAAATACTTAGATTAAAGGGACTGTAAGCATAGTTTGAAGTGACCCTCCATGTAAAGATTGCAATGTCAGATTTACGTTTGAAAGCTTTGTCCGATTAAGTATGAATAAGATATCACTACTTGAGGTTTCTCGGAGAAAGTGACTTTCTTGTTTCTAAGAACCAATGAAGAAAATCACAGAAAGAAACACTTTTAGAGTCAGGAAAAAGACGATATATCTTCCACAGTTTTGATCAGATTAACCCTAAACAGGCTGGGGGACGTTTGGCAACTCCCCCCCCTTATAGTTTTTTTTTGTCTTAGCACTCTCTTTTTTGACAATATAACCGTGAAATTTTTCGACTTTTTATGAATAGTAATTTAAAGAATTTGTTGTTAATTTTTTTTTATTTATAGGGTATGGTACAGGGCGTCTGGTCTGTGGGGAAAAAAATCTAAAATAGCCCATAACTTTTTTTTGACTTAAGCTACAGATCTAAAAACTATATTTTTTAATAGCCCATTAAAAATGCATTAAGAAACAAGTGTCACACTTTGAGATTTGTTTAAAACAAAACAAAAATATTTATTTTCTGATTTTTTGGCCCTTTTTTAACCCTCCTCCCTAGCATAGACTTGTATT
>NW_019397405.1:11408-11894 GCF_000591075.1 Eurytemora carolleeae
CAGACCACCACCCAGCCTTTATAGGGTTAAGGTTTCAAGGGTAGCGTTGTTATTTTTGTATGGAAGGTCACTTGAAATCATGCTTATAGTTATTTTAAAAATGTAAAAATCAAATCTTTATGTTTAAGAGTGGATACAAATTCTTTGAAAAATTGCCAAAAAAAAACAAAAACTCTTTTTATAGATTTTTACCTATATGAGAAAAGTAGAGAACAGCAGATGCCAGTTTTTGTTTCTGTTCACTCAGTAGAGCTTCCAGACCAGCCCACTAAAATACACGCTCCATGTACAGTGTACACTGTCAGGGGCAGATACAAGGGGGGACGGGGGACATTCGCCCCCCCCCTGAATTTGGAATTTTTTGTTCCTATTTTCAGAATAGCTTCTCAATAGCATGCTTAAGGGAAAGAAACCCTAGTGCAAAACAGGAAAAATATCTGTCTTAATAAACTATAATGTGTGAAAAGTTAAAAATCTAGTTTTTAA